>NC_044567.1:2605067-2637914 GCF_007565055.1 Rhinopithecus roxellana | reverse complement strand
CCTCCCTCCCCCCCTCCCTCCCCCCCTTCGTCCTCCCCCGGTACGCGGCCTTCGCGCTGTCACGGCGGGGCCGCCGCCGAGCCCCCCCCCCCCCCCTTTTTTTTTTTTTTTTCGCCAGGTTTTCTCCCCCGTGTGTGGACGGCCCCCCCCCCTTCTTTTGTTGCTGCCGCTCCCGGTGTGTTGTAGGCCCCCGCCGCAGGCCAGTCAGTCCTTATTTATTCGATTCCATGGCCATTCCAATGCCATTCCATTCCACACCATTCCACTGTATTCCATACCATATTATTCCATTTCATTCCATTCCATATCCATTCCATTCCGTACTCCATTCCACTCCATCCATATTCCATTCCATTTATTCCATTCCATTCCTTCCATTCCATTCCATTCCATATTCCATTCCTTTATTCCATATTCATTCGATTCCATTACATTCTATGTTCCATTCCATTCTAGATTCCATTCCGTCCTTATTACATTTCTTTATATATCCCATTCCATTCCATTCCTTCCATGTTCCATTTCACTCCATTTTATTCATTCATTCCATTTACCATTCAATTCCATTTCCTTCCATATTCCATTCCATTCCATTCCATTCCATTTTCATTATATCCATTCCATCATTCCATTGCATATTCCTTGCCATTCCATTTATTCCATTCCATTTTAAATTCCCAAATTCTTTTCATTCCATTCCATCCATTCCATTCCATATTCCATTCCCCCTTAGCATATTCCATGTTGTTATTCCATTCCATATTCCATTGCATTCCATTCCATTCCATTTCGTTCCGTGCCATAATTTATTTCTTACCAATTACATTCCGTTCCATTGCATTCACTTCCATTCCAGTCCATATTCCTTTTCATTCTATTCCATTCCATTCTGTTCCATGTCTTTCTGTTCCATATTCCATTCCATTCCATAGTTCATCCCATTCCATTCCATTCCATTCCATTCCATCATTCTCATTCCATTCTTTATTCCATTCTATTCCTATTCATTCATTCCATCTTCCATTCCATTCTTCCATTCTATTCATTCCATTCCTTTCCATTCCATTCTGTCATTTCCATTCCTCATTATTCATTATTCCATATTCCATATTCCATTCCATTCCATATATCCATTCCATTCCATTCTGTTTTCCATTTCGTTCCATGCCATGTCGACGCCCACAGATTCCATTCCATTCCAATTCGCATATCCTGCCATCAGGATCATGTCCGTGCCACTTGCGTTGCCATTTCTATGCCATCCATCATTGATCCATTCCATCATTCATATTCCATTCATTCATCCTCATATTCCATTGCCTGCCATTACTATTTCATTCGATTCCACATTCCCATTCCATTCCATTCCAGTGCAGGGCGGGCCTACTATTCCAGTGCCGGCTCAGAGGCCAGGCCCTGCCATGCAGAGGCCAGGCAAGTCCATGAGGCCCAGGCCCATTCCCACCATTTCCATTCCATTCATATTTCTATTCCCTTCCATATTCCATTCATTCCATATATCATGTCCATGTCATATCCATGGCAGTGTGGCATGGCCAGGCCCGGCCCGGCCAGGTGCCAGTTCATAGTTGCCCCGCCAGTCGAGAGTCCAGCCAGAGCCGGCAAGGTCAATAGGCAGTACACGCCCGTTTCCAGGCCATTCCGTTCATTACGGCCAGCCATCGTCCGATTCGTCCATTCCATGTCCATAGTCCATTTCCAGTCCATTAGCATTCAGTCCTAATCCATCCATTCCTGCCAGTCCATAGTCCATTGCATTTCCTAGTCCATTACTTGCCCGGCATCGGCCAGGCATTCCAGGCCTAGTGCCCATGATGGCAGGTTCCAGGCGGCGGCATAGGCCTATGGCGGGTTCCATAGTGCCAGGCCAGAGCCAGGGCATAGGCCAGTCCATGTCAGTCCATTCATGCCAGTCATATTCCATTGCATCCAATTCCATTGAGTCCATATTCCATGCCATTCCATGCCTTCATTCCAGTCCATTCCCTATTCCATTGCATTCTCATTACTCTCATGCCATTCCATTTCCATCCATTACATTCCATTCCATTCCATTCCATTCCATTCCATTCCAGTCCATTCATATTCAATTCTATCCCTATTACGTTTCCGTCTCCATTCTAATGCATTTGATGCATGGCCAGGCCAGGCCAGGCCGTTTAGTGCCAGGCCATTAGGACAGGCCAGGCCATGCCATGAGGCAGGCCAAGGCAGAGGCCAGGCAGGCCAGGAGGCCGGCCAGGTGCGGCCATTGGCAGGCCAGGCCAGCCGGGCCTTAGGCCATGCGGTCCAGGCCAGTCCAGGCCAGGCCAGAGTCCAGTCCAGGGCCGTGGCAGAGGCCAGGCGGTGGGCCATAGGCCAGGCCATGGCCAGTCCGAGTGCAATTCCAGTGGCCATCGCCCATGGCCAGGCCATGGCACTAGTTCCATGCCGTCCCAGGTGTCCAGGGCATTTCCTATGCCAGTCATGCCAGTGCCAGTCCATTCCATGCAGTCAGGCCATTTCCATAGGGCATTGCATTCCATACGCCAGGCCATGCCCATTGCATTCCCTGGCCATTCATTCCATTCCAGGCCAGCGTCCATTCTATCATATTACGTTCCATGCCAGGCGAAGGCATGGGAGGCCAGGATGGCAAGGCCAGGCCAGGCCTGCGCCAGGCCATGCCCGAGGACAGTACAGGCCAGGCCGAGTGCCATGCCAATGCAGATTCCCGGGCCACTGCCAGATGCCAGTCCAGTTGCCCAATCCAGAGTGCATTCCAGGCCAGCCATTCCATTTCCAAGAGGCCAGCGCCATGCCATGCCATTGCACTCCATTCCAGATGCCATTCTGTTCCATTCCAGAGGCCATGCCATGTCATGCCATGTCCAACCCAGTCCTTTCCCTGGCATGTAGAGCCATTACAGTCCATTCACATTCATCCGTTTCATTCCGTTCATCCCATTTCTTTGCATTCCATTCTCTCATTTCCCTTCCATATTCATTTCATTCATATTACTTTCCATTCTATTCCAAATTCCATTCCTTGCCGTATTCCATTCCATTACATTACCATTTCCCTCCCATTCCATTCCATTCCATTCCATTCCCATTCCATTCCATTCCATATTTCATTCCTTTCAATGTTCCATTCCATTACATACCATATTCCATTCCATTCCATTCCATATTCCATTCCATTCCATATTCCATTCCATTCCATATTCCATTCCATTCCATTCCCTTCCTTATTCCATTCCATTCCATATTCCATTGCATTCCATATTCCTTTCCATTCCGTCCATTCCATTCCATATACCATTCCATTCCATATTCCATTCCATTCCGTTTTGCCTTCTATTTCATTCCATTCCTTTCCATTCCATTCCATACTCCATTCGATTCCATACCATTCCATTCCATATTCCATTCCATTCCATATTCGATTCCATTCCTATTCATTCCATTCCATTCCGTATTCTATTCCATTCCATTCCATATTCCATTCCATTCCGTTCCATATTCCATTCAATTGCATCTTCCATTCCATTCCATATTCCATTCCAAACCATATTCCATTCCATTCCATATTCCATTCCATTCCATATTTCATTTCATTCTATACCATTCCCTTCCGTTCCATGTCTTTCTGTTCCATATTCCATTGCATTCCATATTTCATCCCATTCCGTTGCATTCCATTCCATGCCATTCCATTCCATTCCATTCCATTCCGTATTCCATTCTCTTCCATTCCTTTCCATATTGCATTAAATTTCATTCTATTCCATTCCATTCCATATTACATTCCATTCCATATTCCATTCCTTTACATATTGATTCCATTCCATTCCAATACTTTCCTTTCCATTTCATTCCTTTCCATATTCCATTCCATTCCTTTCCATTCCATATTCCATTCCATTCCATTACCTTCCATTCCATATTTCATTCCATTCCATTCCATTGCATATTCCATTTTATTCCATACTGCATTCTATTCCATTCCCTAATTCTTTCCATTGTATTTTCCATTCCATTCCTTTACATATTCCATTCTATTCCATATTCTGTTCCATTCCATATTCCATTGCATTCCATTTTATTACGTTCCCTTCCATTCCATTTCACATTCCGTTTCATTCCGTCCATTTGTCCGTTCTGTGCCTTCCTTCATCTATGCCATGCCATTGTCTATATTCCCCTTCCGATTCCAGTCTATTCCAGTCCAGTCAATATGCCATCCATTCTTTCCATTCCATTCATTCCATTAGTCACCCACATAGGCGATCACCGTAACTAATAGCCGTGTGCCCGAGTCCTTTCCCTTGTTTCGGGCGCCCCGATGTCAGCCCCTTACGTGGCGCCGTTCTTGTAACCCTCCCCCCCTTCCCCCCCTTCGCGGCCACTGAGACGTCTCATGGAGGCGACACGAAACACGAAGGTGTATACTTAAAGCCAGTGATTTTCCTTCTATTCGTCCACCCCCGCCCCGCCCCCCCCCCAATACGCCAACCCACAGCATGGTCATTAGCTCGAAGAGATAGCGGCGTCGAGGATCACGATGACCAGCGAATGATCAATGAGAGACGATTGGTGCTAGTGCAAGATTCACATTAGCCACTGCTTCTACGTCCACACGGCGTTGCATTGCATGTTCCATCTGGAGCTCAAAGTCCATCAATTCATTGTAGCCGGTAATCGGTCCTCATAATGCAGCATTAGACTCAGATATACAGAGGTTAAACTCCACATGATGCTCTACTCGCGTTTACTATATATACCCCCTTTCATTGCCCCCATTCCACATACCGATTTATCTGACGACTGCTTCCAAAGAGTTAAGCAACAACAGAAAGATATATCCCCATTAGGACATATACCTAATGGTGCCAGACAGTGATACTTCATATGTATTATATTGTGAACGATTTACACTCCAGGATCAGTCTGAGAGTTCAAGTGCCTGAGCGTCTCCAAGGAGGGACGGTGGTCAAAAAAGGTTCCGTTCCGTGAGAGGCGAGGCCAGGAGTGGCATGGACAGTGCCAGAGGACATCATGGAATATGGAATGGAATGGAATATGGAATGGAATGGAATATGGAATGGAATGGAATATGGAATGGAATATAGAATGGAATGGAATATGGAATGGAATGGAATGGAACGGAATGGAATAGAATGTAATGGAATGGGATATGAAATGGAACGGAAGGGCACGGAATGGAATGGAATGCAATGGAATATGGAATGGAATGGAAAATGGAATGGAATGGAATATGGAAAGGAATGGAAAGGAATATATTATGGAAAGGAATATGAAATGGAATGGAATGGAGTATGGAATGGAATGGAATGGAATATGCAATGGAATGGAATGAAATGAAATACGGAATGGAAGGGAATGGAATGGAATGGAATATGGAATGGAAGGAAATGGAATGGAATGGAATATGGAAAGGAATGAAATGGAACGGAAAGAAATGGAATGGAATGGAATCAATATGGAAAGGAATGGAATATAGAATGGAATGGAATATGGAATGGAATGGAAAGGAATAGAATGGAATGGAAGAGAATATGGAATGGAATGGAATGGAATGGAATGGAATGGAATGGAATGGAATGGAATGGAATGGGATGAAGTATGGAATGGAATGGAATATGGAACAGAAAGACATGGAACAGAATGGAATGGAATAGAATGAAAAGGAATATGGACTGGAATGGAATGGAATGCAATGGAACGGAATGTAATATGGTAAGAAATAGAATATGGCACGCAACGAAATGGAATGGAATGGAATGCAATGGAATATGGAATGGAATGACACATGGAATATGCAATGGAATGGAATATGGAATGGAATGGAATATGGAATGGAATGGAATAACGAATGGAATGGAATAGAAGGGAATGGAATATGGAGTGTAATGGAATACCGAATGTAATGGAATACAGAGTGGAATGGAATATGGAATGGAATGGAATATGGAATGGAATGGAATGGAATGGAACATGGAATGGAATGGAATATGGAATGGAATGGAATGGAATGGAATCGAATGGAATGAAATGGAATATGGAATTTAATGGAATGGAATATGGAATGGCAAGGAATATGGAATGGAATGGAATGGAATATGGAATGGAATTGAATGGAATGGAATGGAACGGAATGGAATGGAATAAAATGGAGTGAAATGGAACATGGAATGGAATGGAATGGAATGGGATATATAAAGAAATGTAATAAGGAATGGAATGGAATATGGAATGGAATGGAACATAGAATGTAATGGAATCGAATGGAATATGGAATAGAATGGAATGGAATATGGAATGGAATGGAATATGGAATGGAATGGAATATGGAATAAAATGGAATGGAATATGGAATGGAGTGGAATGGAGTATGGAATGGAATGGAATATGGAATGGAATGAAATGGAATAGAATATGGTATGGAATACAATGGAATGGTGTGGAATGGAATGCATTGGAATGGAATGGAATGGAATGGAATGGAATGGAATGGAATGGAATGAAATAAGGAATGGAATGGAATGGAATGCTATATGGAATGGAGTGGAATGGAATGGAATGGAATGGAATATGGAATGGAATGTAATTGAATGGAATACTTAATGGAATTGAATACGGAATGGAATGGAATAGAATATGGCATGGAATGGAATGGAATATGGAACGGAATGAAGTGGAACGGAATGTAATGTAAAGGAATGAAATGGAAAATGTAATTGAAAGGAAAGGAATATAGAATGGAATGGAATGTGGAATGGAAGGGAATATGGAATGGAACATGGAATAGAATGGGATATGGAATGGAATGGAATAGAATGAAATGGAATGGAATATGGAATGGAATGGAATATTGAATGGAAAGAAATGGTATGAAATAGAATGTAATATGGAATGGAATGGAAAATAAAACGGAGTGAAATGGAACCAAATGGAATGGAATGGAATGGAAAATGGAATGGAATGGAAAAGAATATGGAATGGAATGGAATATGGAACAGAATGGAATGGAAGGGAACGGAATGGAATGGAATGGAATAGAATGGAATGGAATACAGAATGTAATAGAATGGAATATGAAATGCAATGGAATATGGAATGTGAAGGGGTGGCCTGCCCCTCCACACCTGTGGGTGCTTCTTGTTAGGTGGAGCGAGAGACTTGAGAAAAAGAATAATACACAGAGACAAAGTATAGAGAAAGAAAAGCGGGGCCTAGGGTTCCGGTGCTGTGCTTACAGAGGACCCACACCGGCACCAGCCCCTGAGTTCCCTCAGTATTTATTGCTCAAAAGATAAGGGAGTAAATCAGCAGTAAGACATACAGATACACGGAGATGTTCCATTTCCCAGGGACGGGCAGGAGACAGATGTTTTTCTTTTACTGAGATTTAAGAGAATGGTGATGGCCTTTAACCACCAGCAGGCTTTAAGCATTTGCCTAACAAAGCACATTCCTTACAGCCCAAAATCTTTTCAACTTAAATGACCACAGCGATGTCTCTAGCAAGGACAAGATTGGGGGTAGAGTCACAGATTAACAGCATCTCAAATACAGAGCCAAATGGAGTCTCTTAAATTTACTTCTTTCTATATAAACACACTAACAAGCCGACCTCTCTTTTCCCCACATTTCTCCCCTTTTCTTTTCAACAAAACTACCATTGTCATCATGACACTGAGATTATATACTTCACAAAGTAATAGAATATTACAAAGTAAGTGGAGGCAGGATGAGATCACAGGATGGTGTTAAAATTAAAATTGCTGATGAAATTTTGGGCACGCATAGTCATTGATAACATTTTATCAGGAAATAGGGTTTGAGAGCAGACAACCTGACTGACCAAAATTTATTAGGTGGGAATTTTCTCTTCCTAATAAGCCTGAGAGCACTACAGGAGGCCGGGGCTTATTTCATCCCTTCGGCTTCAACTGTAAAAGGTGGCACGCCTCCAAGGGGGTCGTTTATAGGCCTACCCTTAGAGCGCATTCTCTTTCTCAGGGATATTCCTTGCTGAGAAAAAGAATTCAGCGATATCTCTCCTATTTGTGTGCAAAAGGAGAAAAGATATGGCTCTGTTCCAGTCCGGCTCACCGGCGGCCAGTTCAAGGTTACCTCCCTTGTTTCCTGAACACCGCTGTTATCTCGTTTTTTTTTTCAAGATGCCCAGATTTCATATTGTTCAAACACACATGTTTTACAAACAATTTGTGTAGTTAAGGCAATCATCACAGGGTCCTGAGGTTACATATATCCTCCTCATCTTACAAAGAAAATGGTAGGATTAAGAGATTCAAGACAGACATAAGAAATTACAAAAGTATAAATTTTGGAGAAGTAATAAAATGTCCATGAAATCTTTATATTTTATGTTTTTCTGCTGTGGCTCCAGCCAGTTCCTCCGTTTAAGGTCCCTGACTTCCCGCAACATTTTCTCTCCCTTTCCCTCTATATAAATGTGCCATGGCGATGAAGGCTTGTTCGTTCTCTCGATTTTGGCGCAGGATTCTTCGACTGGTCCAGCACACTAAAAACAAACCGATTAAACAGAGACACATAATTCCAAAATTTATTGCAGTAGAGTTTCCAATAGACTCAATCCAAGTCGTGGGGTTTAATCTATAAAGATTTTTTGCCACTTGATCTAACGCCTCAGCTCCAGGCACAATATTTAAGTGACTCTGAGAGGCTTCAAAAATTTGTTGTTTTAATTTAGAAATGTCTAAAGTGAGATTATCTTCCCTTCCCTGTAAATGGCGTCTAACCATGTCCCAGTGATGTTTAGACTCATTATAAATTTGGGGTGTAATACAAAAATCTGAAGTATTCCAGTCACACTGTAACTGGAAACGATGTTCCAAGCTCATGAGTCTATCTCCCATCCAAATGACAGTTTGTCTAAGATCATTAATTTGATTTGCCAATTTTTGATCGATACCAGATTGTGAATTCCACAACCTTGTGGAATTCTTTTGCCAATTGTTAACAAAGCTTACTGTCTGAACAGAAGAGTGTAATGCGACTCCTGCCACAGTGGCTGTAGATGTGACTGCAATTAATCCCATAATCACTGCAATTAAAGTAAAAATGAATCTTTCGGATCTATTTAAAATGCCTTTTAATACTTCAGTTAAAATATGGATGGATGGCGAGGCCTCCCATGGTCGATCCATGGACACAGGGATCCACACAGCTTCTCTTGTTCTCACTAGCAGAATACGGTGCTGCAAATCAAAAGTCGAATCAATGCAAGTAAACAATCTGCAATTTTCACACGTTATAGTTTGGGAGTCTGGTTTAATAACTATATTTCCTATGACTAACATATAAGGGGGTTTTACACAACTTTGTAAAGGAACTGTTAGACTGGAATTTAGGTTGATAGAGTAAAATGTCTTATAATCTCTTGTTTCTATAGTTTGGTTTCCAGACCAAATTTTAAGGTGGTATGAAGCCACAGTAAGCCTCCATAATTCTGGATGTTCAGGACCAAACACCGGACTTATTATTTTTGGTCTTGGAGTAGAGATTCCCTTTTCTCCCCATTTTTAAGGGTAGAAAGACTGTAATTTTTTGTGCCTATGTTTGTCTACATTTTCTGTTAAGTCACTATCAACAGTTGGACTCACTAGTGCACTGGGACAGAATTGAGTTTGTCCTGTGCAATCGTGGTAGAATTGACCTCGAGGTGCCCAATCTATAACAGTTCCAAATGTATTATTTTGTAAAATCACGGCACTATCGGTCACACATTCTTCCCAAACTAAATCTCTTGTTTTTATGGAAATCTCCTTGGGGCAAGGTTTTCCTTTTGGCCTAAATTTTAATGATCTTTGATAAGAGAAGTCTTGTAAATAGTTTACCTGTGGTTTGAGTGACATTCCGCTTACCATGTGATAAGTAAATTTACAGGTGGGATTGAGAGTAGGTACTTCTACCAACCAATTTTGGATAGCAGGCATTAAACATCCTGGTGCTTTCCCTAGACATATAGGAGGATAACGATACCCAATGGAAATATTTATCATCATTCCTTCTTCCTCCAGTTTGGCAGGGCAACCATCATCTGTGGGACCAGCTACCCACACACTATTATTAACATATACTTCAATAGGATTATCCATCCATGTGACTGCCCGAATTAAGGGTGGGAAAGGCACATAGGCCCAGTAGGTATAATTAGCTGCAGCTACTCCTGCAGGCATGGGGAGACTTACCACCGTTGATACAACCATTAAAGCTGCAAGCAGCATTTTTTCTGAGGTTTGTGTCACCTTTGTGCTAGCTAGGCTTTTTCTAGCTAACAGTGTCAGCTTCTTTAACTGTGCCCAGGTCAGCAGCTCCGCCTTCTTGGTGTGTGGTGACTTCATCTGTTTTTCTAATGTCACCACTTGACTCATCATGCGAGTCAATGGTGCTCGATTGCGGTGTTTCCGTCTCCGTGGAGGCGCTTTTCTTTGCATCTCCGCTGGGTTCATTGTAGAACTTCAAATGTCTAGTGGGTATCCAAATAGGAAGCTGATTTTCTCCTGGTGAAACACAAGCAAAACCTATTCCCCAGGTTATCACCTTCCCTATTTCCCACGTCCTATTTTTGTTGTTTTTCCACCAAATCAGTTTTTCTTCATGTGGACTGTTCTTTTTACCAGTAAGATGTTGTTCTGCAGAAGTAGTAGTCTGATTTCTATAAATGTTTAAAAAATTTAAAGTATACAGTGCTAGATTAAGCTGCATCTGAGGAGAGGTACACTCCTTACTGTCTCCCCCTTCTTTTTGTTTAACTAATTGAGTTTTGAGTGTTTTATTAGTTCTTTTAACTATGGCCTGTCCTTGGGAATTATAAGGAATTTCTGTTGTATGTGTAATATTCCACTGATTTAAGAATTTTTGGAAAGCTTTACTACAATAACCTGGTCCATTGTCAGTTTTAATTTTTTCTGGAACTCCCATTACAGCAAAACAAGATAATAAATGTTTTTTAACATGGGAAGTACTTTCTCCTGTCTGGCATGTTGCCCATATGAAATGTGAATAAGTATCAACTGTTACATGAACGTATGATAATTTCCCAAATAAAGGTACATGGGTAACATCCATTTGCCATAATGCATTAGGACACAGACCTCTGGGATTAACTCCTGCCTCTTGAGTGGGCAGGTGTAGTACTTGACACTGGGTACAATGTTGTACAATATTTTTTGTCTGTTTCCATGTGACATCAAATTTGTTTTTTAACCCTGCTGCATTTACATGAGTCAAAGCATGAAGTTCTTGTGCTTTTATGAATGCAGAGGATACCAGTAAGTCAGCTTGTTCATTTGCTTTAGTTAAAGGTCCTGGTAAATTAGTGTGTGCTCGAATATGAGTAATATAAAATGGGAAATTCCTTTTTCTTACAGTTTGTTGTAACAAATTGAACAGCTGGTTTAACTGATCATCCATGCTATATTTAATTAGAGCTGTCTCAACATCCCTTGTAGCCTGTACTACATACGCAGAATCTGATATAATATTAACAGGTTGATTAAAATCTTCTAACACTGTAATGACTGCAACCAACTCTGCCCTTTGAGCTGATTGATATTGAGTTTTGATTACTTGCTCTTTTGGCCCTGTGTAAGCCACTTTTCCATTGCTGGAACCATCAGTAAATACTGTCAGAGTATTTTCTAAAGGTTTATGTCTGGTAATTTTAGGTAAAATCCAAGTAGTCAATTTTAAAAATTGGAAGATTTTTGTTTTGGGGTAATGATTATCAATAATTCCCACAAAATCAGCAAGGCCAATTTGCCATGCACCAGAATTGATAAAGGCTTGTTTGACTTGTTCCTTGGTTAAAGGAACAACTATTTTGTCTGGGTCATTACCACACAATTTTATTATTCGTAATCTTGTCTGACCAATTAATGTAGCTATTTGATCCAAGTACAATGTAAAAGTTTTAATTGTACTGTGAGGAAGGAATGACCACTCCACAAGATCAGTATTTTGAACAATGATGCCTGTTGGAGAATGTGCAGTAGCAAAAATCAAAAGTTGGAGTGGAGCTAAAGAATCTATTCTACTTATTTGTGCTGACTGAATTTTTTCTTCCACCAATTTAATTTCTTTTGTTGCCTCTGGGGTTAATATTCTTTTACTGTTTAAGTCTGGATCTCCTCTTAGGATAGAGAACAAATTTGACATGGCATAAGTAGGAATGCCTAGAGTTGGCCGAATCCAATTAATATCGCCTAACAATTTCTGAAAGTCATTTAATGTTTTTAATGTGTCTTTTCTTATTTCTATTTTTTGTGGCTTAATTTTTCTATTTTCTATTTGCATCCCTAAATAATGAAAAGGAGTAGAGGTTTGGATCTTATCAGATGCTATTGTTAGTCCTGCGTTGGCCACCTCTGCTTGCAGAAATGTGTAACAGTCAATTAATTTGTCTCTTGTTTCTGTAGCACATAAAATATCATCAATATAGTGAATGATATAACAATCTGAAAATTTGTCTCTAACTGGTTGAAGGACTTGACCTACGAAAGTTTGACAAATAGTTGGACTATTAAGCATTCCCTGAGGTAATACTTTCCACTGAAACCTGGTGGCTGGTTCTTTATTATTTATGGCTGGTATAGTAAAGGCAAATTTTTCACAATCTTGCTCTGTCAGAGGAATGGTAAAAAAGCAATCCTTAAGATCAATTATAATTAAAGGCCAGTCTTTCGGGATCATGGCCGGAGAGGGCAATCCAGGTTGGAGAGGCCCCATGGGTTGAATTACAGCGTTTACGGCTCTTAAGTCCATTAACATACGCCATTTGCCTGACTTTTTCTGAATTACAAATACAGGAGAATTCCAGGGTGAGAATGAAGGCTCAATGTGTCCCTTTTCTAATTGTTCCTTTGCTAATAAGTGTAAAGCCTCCAGTTTTTGCTTTGGTAGCGGCCACTGATTTACCCATACCGGTTTTTCTGTTTTCCAAGTTAATGGAATGGGTTTAGGAGGCTCTACAGTGGCCGCCCCTAAAAAGGATACCCTATTCCTTTTCTTTTTTGATTTTTCTTAGTCGCAATTGGGACTTTAATGCCATTTTCATTTTTTTTAATCCCTTTCCTGGTATATATCCCATTTTAGTCACGATTTTTTGACTCATGGGGCTGTATAATGGAGCAGGCATAATGATTTCTGCACCCCATTGTTGTAACAAATCTCGACCCCATAGGTTAACAGGAATTGAAGTAATCATTGGCTGAACAGTACTTTCTTGATTATCTGGCCCTAAACAATGTAAAATCATTGTACTTTCATACACTTCTGAAGCTGTGCCTACGTCGACAAGTCTTGTAACAGCCTTTTGTTTAGGCCAATTTTTTGGCCACTGATTTAAAGCAATGACAGAGATATCTGCTCCTGTGTCTACCAACCTTTCAAACTGTTTTCCTTGAATAATGGCCTTACGCACAGGTCTGCTCTCAGAGACCAGACTTGCCCAATATGCAGCCTTTCCTGCCAGATCAGTGCTTCCGAACCCTCCTGTTCTTTTTATTCCACTGTTTCTAACTTCAATATAAAGTAGGAGTAATAATTGAGCGATCCTGTCTCCTGGACTGGCACTCTAAGGAATTGAGGAACTAATAACCAATTGAATTTCTCCTTTATAGTCTGAATCAACCACACCAGTATAAATTTGAACTCCTTTTAGATTTAAACTTGATCTTCCTAAGATTAGTCCCACAGTCCCCTCAGGCAATGGGCCATATACCCCTGTGGGGATTTTTTGTGGAGGCTCCCCTGGAAGCAGAGAGACTGCTTGTAAAGTACATAGATCTATTGCTGTACTGCCACTTGTGGTGGGGGATAATTGCTGTATTGTGATAACTGGCTTATTCCCTGAGACACTTGCGACAGTGGGGGTTGTTGTTCCTGAAAACCCTGGGGAACAAAGGGTTGAATTTTGAATGCCCCAGTTTGTTGCGGGGCCTGAGGCTGGCCCCTCCTCTCGTTTCCCGACAGTGGTTGCCCATTTTTATCAAATTTAGAACGACATTGATTACCCCAATGTTTTCCCTTTTTACATCTTGGACATAGGCCAGGTGGCCCTTTATCTGTTGTTGTAGTAACTTGAGTAGTTACATTTTGTTTATTTGTGACTAGGCAATTCTTTTTTAGATGACCAATTTGACCACAATTATAGCATCTTCCCCCAAACGTTTTCACTTGTCTTCCTAAAGCAACTCCTGTGATTGCTTGAGCCATAAGCATAGCTTTATGTATAGCTCCTCCAATTCCATCGCAGGCTTTCACGTACTCTGAGATTACATCTGATCCTGCGGGAACCCTTCCTTTTAATGGCTTAATGGCTGATTGACAATCCGGATTGGCGTTTTCATATGCCATCAACTCCACTATGACTCTACGGGCATTCTCATCGGTAATTGACTTTTGAGCAGCATCTTGAAGTCTTGCTACAAAATCAGGGTAGGGCTCTTTTGAGCCTTGTCTTACTGTATTAAAGGAAGGGCAGGCAGTTCCTGGGTCTTGGATTTTCTCCCAGGCCCTAAGGCAGATAGCCCTGATTTGCTCAATGGCCTCATTTGGCATTATTGCTTGTTGGTCAACAGTGCTCCAATTTTGACCTATTCCTAATAGTTGATCTGCATCTATGTTAATTGGAGGATTCGCAGTCCTATTTCTTTGGACCCGCACTTGTGCCCCATCAATCCACCAAGTCTTAAATTGTAAAAATTGAGAGGGTGAGAGTGATGACTTTGCCAGAATCTCCCAATCATAATGAATGAGTCTATGTCCATGAGCAATGGAATCTAATAATGTTCTCATGTAAGGAGAGTTGGGTCCATACTGTTTTACTCCTTCTTTCATTTCTTTTAGCATTTTTATAGAAAAGGACTGATATCTGGCTTCAGCTACGGGAGGTTCTCCCTCTTGGGCCCCTTCTCCAGGTGGTCTTGCTTCTAATATTACTGGGAATTGCCACGCCTCAATATCTCCCTGTTTTCTTGCCTCATCAATAATTTTATGTATTGCACTACCTTGTGTACTAGGCGGTGCTGTAGGATTAAGTCTCATGGTGGGCGGCTGAGGATATGGCGCCCTGCCCTGTGGCACTGGCAATGCTCCTGGCTGTCCATACAGATTTTCTGGAGGCTGCAGATACTGCAGTTCAGCTGGCAGCCAGTATTGATAGGCTACTGGCGGCTGGATCTTACTTTCTACCTGCTGATATTGTGGACACTGTATTTGGATTGGCATTGCCATGACAGAGACTCTATCTTTTTCTATTTGATCTTCTTTTGGAGTTTGTACTTGTTTAACCTGCATTTGAGGTTCTAAGGTTGCAGGCATCTGAGCTGTTGTAAGAGTTGGCCATCGTGGTTTAGACTCTGATGGCTCTATTAATTCTGGATCTTTGTCCTCTAATTTTAACGTTTCAGGATATATTACCTCCTGTAATTGATTATTGTCAACATTTTGCGTTGACCGAGCCATTACCAGCTCTGCTACACATTTACAGTGTGAACTTTCTTTTCCTTTCCGGGATTGTATCCCTGCCTCTTTTTCACAATCTACTACACAGCTTTTAGGGACATCAGAAATTGAAATGTTATCTTCTTCTGTTTGCAACGGTTCTAAAGCTACTTTAACAATGACCCAATCATTCCATACTGTAAGTGGGATGATTTTACCTTCCCTACTTGCTTATTTTAATTCTTTGCCAATTTTTTCCCAATCTTTTAGATCTAAAGTTCCCTGTTCTGGAAACCATGGACAAAACTGTTCTATTGTTTGAAAGAGCGTAATTAGATTTTTGGTAGACACTTTAACTCCCCCTCTTTTTAAGAGAATTTTTATAAAGCTGCGATAAGAGGCATATTTACTTTTAGTTTGCCCCATTGTTACCCTAGGTTCTTCCGAGCGCACAAGCTTACCGCAAAGCTGACTGTAGATGTACTCGGGAGTCTCTCGTCGACTTGTCCTCAATGACCACGCTCCAGCGTACCTTCACCTTAGAGAAAAGCCCCACGTTGGGCGCCAGATGAAGGGGTGGCCCGCCCCTCCACACCTGTGGGTGCTTCTTGTTAGGTGGAACGAGAGACTTGAGAAAAAGAATAATACACAGAGACAAAGTATAGAGAAAGAAAAGCGGGGCCTAGGGGACCGGTGCTGTGCTTACAGAGGACCCACACCGGCACCAGCCCCTGAGTTCCCTCAGTATTTATTGCTCAAAAGATAAGGGAGTAAATCAGCAGTAAGACATACAGATACACGGAGATGTTCCATTTCCCAGGGAAGGGCAGGAGACAGATGTTTTTCTTTTACTGAGATTTAAGAGAATGGTGATGGCCTTTAACCACCAGCAGGCTTTAAGCATTTGCCTAACAAAGCACATTCCTTACAGCCCAAAATCTTTTCAACTTAAATTACCACAGCGATGTCTCTAGCAAGGACAAGATTGGGGGTAGAGTCACAGATTAACAGCATCTCAAATACAGAGCCAAATGGAGTCTCTTAAATTTACTTCTTTCTATATAAACACACTAACAAGCCAACCTCCCTTTTCCCACAGAATGGAGTGCAATGGAATGGAATGGAATATGGAATGGAAAGGAATGGAATATGAAATGCAGTGGAATATGGAATGGAATGGAATGGAATGGAATGGAATATGGAATGGAATGTAATATGGAATGGAATGGAATATGGAATGGAATGGAATGGAATATGAAATGGAATGGAATATGGAACGGAATGGAATGGAATGGAGTGGAATGGAATATTGAATTGAATGGAATATGGAATGGAATATAGAATGGAGTGGAATATGAAATGGAATGGAAGGGAACGGAATGGAATGGAATGCCATGGAATATGGAATGGAATGGAATATGGATGGAATGGAATATAGAACGGAATAGAATATGGAATGGAATGGAATGTGGAATGGCATGGAATATGGAATGGAATGGAATGGAATATGCAATGGAATGGACTGGAATATGGAATGCAATGGAATATGGAAAGCAATGGACTGGAATGGAATGGAATGGAATGGAATGTGGAATCGAATGGAATATAATGGAATGGCATGGAATATGGAATGGAATGAAATGGAATGGAATATGGAATGGAATAAAATGGAATGAAATATGAAAAGGACTGGAATGGAATGTAATATGGAATGGAATGGAATGGAATGGAATGGAATGGAATGGAATGGAAAGGAATTGAATGGAATGGAATGGAATATGGTGTGGAATAGAATATGGAATGGAACGACATGAAACAGAATGGAATGGAATGGTATATGGAATGGAATGGAATATGGAATATGGAATAGAATATGGGATGGAATGGAATACGGAATGGAATGGTGTAAGGAATGGAATCGAATAACAAAAGGAATGGAATGGAATGGAATACGGAATGTAATGTAATACGGAATGTAATGGAAAACAGAATGGAATGGAATATGGAATGGAATGGAATGAAATGTGCAATGGAATGGAATATGGAATGGAATGGAATACGGAATGGAATGAAATGAATATGGAATGGAATGGAATGGAATGGAATATGGAATTTAATGGAATAGAGTGTGGAATGGTATGGAATATGGATTGGAATGAAAAGGAATATGGAATGGAACGCAATATGGAATGGAATGGAATATGGAATACAATGGAATATGGAATTGAATGGAATTAAATGGAATATTGAATGGAATGGAATGGAATGAAATGGAACATGGAATGGAATGGAATATGGAAAGAAATGGAATAAGGAATTGAATGGAATGGAAGGGAAGGCAATGGAATGGAATATGGAATGGAATGGAATATGCAATGGAGTGCAATGGAATGGAATGGAATATGGAATGGAATGGAATGTACAATGGAATGGAATGGAATATACAATGGAATGGAATGGAATATGGAATGGAATGGAATAAGGAATTGAATGGAAAATAAAACGGAATGAAATGGAAGGAAATGGAATGGAATGGAATGGAATATGCAATGGAAAGGAAAAGAATATGGAATGGAATGGAATATGGAACAGAATGGAATGGAAGGGAACGGAATGGAATGGAATGGAATGGAATATGGAATGGAGTGCAATGGAATGGAATGGAATGGAATGGAATATGGAATGGAATGGAATGGAATGGAATGGAATGGAATATGGAATTGAATGGAATGGAATATGGAAAGGAATGGAATATGGAATGGAATGAAAGGGAATATGGAATGGAATGGAAAGGAATGGAATGGAATGGAATATGGAATAAAATGGAATAGAATGGAATGGAATGGAATATGGAATAGAATGGAATATGGAATGGAATGGAATATGGAATGGAATGGAATGGAATGGAATGGAATATGGAATGGAATGGAATATGGAATGGAATGGAATGGAATGGAATGGAATGGAATGGAATGGAATGGAATATGGAATGCAATGGAATATGGAATGCAATGGAATATGGACCAGAGTGGAATATGGAATGGAATGGAATGGATTTGAATATGGATTGGAATGGAATGGATTGGAATGGGATGGAATATGGAATGGAATGGAATGGAATGGAATGGAATGGAATGGAATATGGAATGGAAAGGAATGGAATATGGAATGCAATGGAATATGGAATGGAATGGAATAGAATATGGAATGGAATGTAATATGGAATGGAATGGAATATGGAAAGGAATGGAATGGAATGGAGTGGAATGGAATATTGAATTGAATGGAATATGGAATGGAATATAGAATGGAGTGGAATATGAAATGGAATGGAAGGGAACGGAATGGAATGTAATGCCATGGAATATGGAATGGAATGGAATATGGATGGTATGGAATATGGAAGGGAATAGAATATGGAATGGAATGGAATGTGGAATGGCATGGAATATGGAATGGGATGCAATGGAATATGCAATGGAATGGACTGGAATATGGAATGCAATGGAATATGGAAAGCAATGGACTGGAATGGAATGGAATGGAATGTGGAATCGAATGGAATATAATGGAATGGAATGGAATATGGAATGGAATGAAATGGAATGGAATATGGAATGGAATAAAATAGAATGAAATATGAAAAGGACTGGAATGGAATGGAATATGGAATGGAATCTAATGGAATGGAATGGAAAGGAATGGAATGGAACATGGTGTGGAATAGAATATGGAATGGAACGACATGAAACAGAATGGAATGGAATGGTATATGGAATGGAATGGAATATGGAATATGGAATAGAATATGGGATGGAATGGAATACGGAATGGAATGGTGTAAGGAATGGAATCGAATAACGAATGGAATGGAATACGGAATGTAATGTAATACGGAATGTAATGGAAAACAGAATGGAATGGAATATGGAATGGAATGGAATATGCAATGGAATGGAATGAAATGTGCAATGGAATGGAATATGGAATGGAATGGAATATGGAATGGAATGAAATGAATATGGAGTGGAATGGAATGGAATGGAATATGGAATTTAATGGAATAGAGTGTGGAATGGTATGGAATATGGATTGGAATGAAAAGGAATATGGAATGGAACGCAATATGGAATGGAATGGAATATGGAATACAATGGAATATGGAATTGAATGGAATTGAATGGAATATTGAATGGAATGGAATGGAATGGAATGGAATGGAATGGAATGGAACATGGAATGGAATGCAATATGGAAAGAAATGGAATAAGGAATTGAATGGAATGGAAGGGAAGGCAATGGAATGGAATATGGAATGGAATGGAATGGAACATGGAATGTAATGGAATCGAAAGGAATATGGAATAGAAAGGAAAGCACTATTGAATGGAATGGAAAATGGAATGGAATGGAATATGTAATGGAGTGGAATGGAATATTGAATGGAATGAAATATGGAATGGAATGGTATGGAATGGAATATGGTATGGAATACAATAGAATGATATGGAATGGAATGGAATGAAATGGAATAAGGAATGGAATGGAATGGGATATGGAATGGAGTGGAATGGAATGGAATGGAATATGGAATGGAATGGAATAAAATGGAATGTAATGGAATACGAAACGGAATGGAATGGAATATGCCATGGAATTGAATGGAATATGGAACGGAATGAAGTGGAACGGAATGGAATGGAATAGAATGAAATGGAATACGTAATGCAATGGAATGGAATATAAAATAGATTGGAACACAGAATGGAATGAAACACGGAATGGATTGCAATATGGAATGGAATGGAATATGGAATGGAATGGAATGGAATAGAATGGAATGGAATAGAATATGGAATGGTAGGGAATAATAAATGGAACGGAATGGTATGGAATGCAATGAAATATGGAATAGACTGGAATATGGAAAGAAATGAAATGGAACGAAATGGATGAATGGAATGGAATGGAATATGGAATGGAATGAAAATGGAATGGAATGGAATATGGAATGGAATGTGGAACAGAATAGAATGAAATGAAATACGATATGGAATGGAATGGAATATGGAATGGAATGGAATCGAACGGAATGGAATGGATTATGGAATGGAATAGAATATGGAATGGAATGAAATGGAACGGAATGGAATGGAACAGAATACGGAGTGGAATGGAATGGAATATGGAATATATAATAGAATATGGAATAGAGTGGAATATGTAATGGAATGGATTACGGAATGGAATGGAATAACGAATGGAATGGAATACGAAATGGGTGTAAGTTTGTTTGAGTTCTTTGTAGGTTCCGGATATTCGCCCTTTGTCATATGAGTAGATTGCAAAAATTTTCTCCCATTCTGTAGGTTGCCTGTTCACTCTGATGGTAGTTTCTTTGGCTGTGCAGAAGCTCCTGAGTTTAATTAGATCCATTTGTGAATTTTGGCTTTTGCTGCCGTTGCTTTTGGTGTTTTAGACACGAAGTCCTTGCCCATGCCTATGTCCTGACTGGTACTACCTAGGGTTTCTTCTAGGGTTTTGATGGTATGAGGTCTAACCTTGAAGTCCCTAATCCATCTGGAATTAATTTTTGTATAAGGAGTAAGGAAAGGATCCAGTTTCAGCTTTCTACTTATGGCTAGCCAATTTTCCCAGCACCATTTCTAAATAGGGAATCCTTGCCAGCAGCGGGGCGCGGGGCGGCCCAGCCAGTGCGCATGCGCGAGTGGCGAGCGGGTGCTCGCCTCACAGTGGTTCCCACGGTTGTCAGAGAAACCACGCCCTGAGGCCTCGTAAACAGGAGCCCTCCGTGGCAGTGCTTGGGTGGCGGGGCTCCGAGGCTCCAGCCTGACCTCTCCACGGGGTCGACAGGACTGTCTCCGGATGCCAGGAGTCCTGGCAAAGGGCTGACCAGGATGTTGAAAGCACAGGCGGAGTCCTGGTGGAAGCAGCGCGGCATCCCAGCCTCAGGCCCGCCCGGACGCTGAGAATGAGACTCTCCTCTGCTCCTGAGTGGACTGACCCCCTGAAACTTTGGAACGGCCACTAGATCC
This sequence comes from Rhinopithecus roxellana, assembly GCF_007565055.1. Classification (NCBI taxonomy): domain Eukaryota; kingdom Metazoa; phylum Chordata; class Mammalia; order Primates; family Cercopithecidae; genus Rhinopithecus; species Rhinopithecus roxellana. Next base: position 2,616,336 of record NC_044567.1, on the reverse strand, counting down.
CAGGTGTTCTTTGAATGTTCCCTGGCATTCATGCAAAGGTTGCCTGTGCAACGCTTCCACAGGGTACATGCCTGCACTCCATAGATCCTTTCGCCAATCGCCCCATATGCCCTCTCTCGGTGACACACGTTCACACCATCGGCTCTACGGGGCGCCACTGCCATGTGTGGTCACATTGGCGCCAGCTCGGAATCGACCCTGGACCTCTTGACACGTGTGCTGGAAAGCGGGATCAGCTTGCAGGAGCCCCAGGCCCTTTCTCATCAGGACAGCCCACTGCTTCTTCAAAGGAGGGAGGCAGAGGGCTCACGGGTCAGTGAACTTTCAGCTGACACCACGCCTTGGGGCCCATGCGATCATTCTGGGCTGCAGTGAGGCCCTGCCTGCCTCAGTGGATGTGCTCAGCCCATCCATTCTCACCCGAAGGGGTCCAGAATCGGAACTGAAGGGGGGTCGTGAGATGACCCCAGCAGGCGCCCTGAAGCTCCCCCTCCCCTGGTGGAAATCGGCTCAGGGAGGTCCTGAGGACGGGACTCCTGGGGGTTTGATCCTGGGACGCCGCCCGTGGCCGCCTCTCCCACGCGGCCACCTCCTGTACCCCGGATGCAGCCGCTGCGAAGGCTGCAGCAGGAGATCCCCTGGCGCCCAGCGGCCACCATCGTCGTTTAAAGGGGACCCAGCCTGACTGCCAGCAGCGGAGAGCGGGGCGGCCCAGCCAATGCGCATGCGAGAGTGGCGAGCGGGTGCTTGCGTCACAGTGGTTCTCACGGTTGTCAGAGAAACCACGGCCTGAGGCCTGGCAAACAGGAGCTCTCCGTGGCAGTGCTTGGGTGGCGGGACTCCGAGGCTCCAGCCTCACCTCTCCACGGGCTCGACAGGATTGTGTCTGGATTCAAGGAGTCGTGGCAAAGAGCTGACCAGGATGTTGAAAGCACAGGCGGAGTCTGGGAGAGGCTGCGCCGCATCCCAGCTTCAGGCCCGCCCGGACGCTGTTCGGGTGAGTCTCCCCAGAAGTCGTGCCCCCGTAATCTCGAGGACGGGTCGGCCTGCAGGCCCGTGGGTAGCTCTCTCAAGCGAGGGTCGTTCTGGTCGAGAGCCGAGCCCGTAGCCTCAGCGGCTGCCTGGGGGTGTTTGTTTCTGCGCCACTGCTGTGTGACTGTCTGTGTGTGTATGTGTTTGTGTGTCTCCCATTTTCGCTTCTCTCTCTGTCTCTCTCTCTCTGTGACTTTCTTCCCCTCTCTCTGTCGGTTGGTGTGTGTGTGTGTGTGTGTGTGTGTGTGTGTGTGTGTGTGTGTGTGTCTGTCTGTCTCTCTGTCTGGAGGAAAGTACCCACTGTGCCAAAAAGCGATTCCTTGCCTGTCGGCCTGTTTTCGGTGAGCCTCCCCCCGCGTCTGTGCCTGGGTCATGGGTCCACTTGTCAACTGTTTTCGCCGCGGATCCACTTAGGGTTTGTGAAGGCCTGGACCACGTGAGGAGATGCGTGGCTCCCGGAGCAGTTGAAGTCTCATCCCTATCCCGTGCGGCCTCTTTTCATTGATGAAGACGAACACACTGCAGCCACGGACAAAAGCCGCACGGGAGCTCATTGTTCTGCAGGAGAGGAGGAGGCCCACATCACAGAAGTGGCTTGAATCTTCTCAGGGCTCTTCTGTGAGAAAAGAAGCCACACCGTGACACAGGCGGAAAGAGGAAGCCAGGAATGGGAGATGGCCACAATCCCAGTCACTGGAATGCTGGCCTCACTGGACAAGCCACCCGTTTGGCACCCCTCCCCTAAGCCCGTGGCAGTGGCACGGTGCTCTACCCCGCCTGGGCTCTGGCCTCTGCTGCGTCCTCCCTCTGGCTGTGTATCCCCTGTTTCTCTGGGGCTTAGATGTTTCTTGGTCTGGCTGGATGTCTTCCGTAAGGATCACTTCCCAGTCCGTCAGGGAGACACTTCCCGGAGATCCCTGTCATGATTGCTTCCCTCTGCAAACCTGCTTGGGTTGGAGCCGATTTCCAAGGGGGAGGGGGAGCTTCAGGGTGCCTGCTGGGGTCTCAGGACTCCACTTCAGATCGGATTCTGGACCCTCCGGGTGAGAAAGCATGGGCTGAGCACATCTAGTGAGGCAGGCAGGGTCTCTCTGCAACCCACAATCATCCCACAGTCCTCAAGGCCTGCTGTCGACTGAAAGTTCACCGACGCGTCTGAGCCCTCTGCCTCCCTCCTCATTGGAAAGACAAGTGCTTGTCTCCTGGGACAGGTGCTGTCGCATTTCCTCTGCACACGTAGTCTCATTCCTGAGGATGAGACTCTCCTCTGCTCCTGGGTGGACTGACCCACTGAAACTTTGGACCGGCCACTAGATCCCAGGTGTTCTTTGAAGTTCCCTGGCATTCATGCAAAGGTGGCCTGTGCAACGCTTCCACAGGGTACATGCCTGCACTCCATAGATCCTTTCGCCAACGCCCCATATGCCCTCGCTGACACACGTTCACACCATCGGCTCCAGGGTGCGCCACTGCCATGTGTGGTCACATTGGCGCCAGCTCGGAATCGACCCTGGACCTCTTGACACGTGTGCTGGAAAGCGGGATCAGCTTGCAGGAGCCCCAGGCCCTTTCTCATCAGGGCAGCCCACTGCTTCTTCAAAGGAGGGAGGCAGAGGGCTCACGGGTCAGTGAACTTCCAGCTGACACCACTCCTTGGGGCCCATGCGATCATTCTGGGCTGCAGCCAGGCCCTGCCTGCCTCAGTAGATGTGTTCAGCCCATCCATTCTCACCCGGAGGCGTCCAGAATGGGATATGACGGGGGGGAGGGGTCTTGAGATGACCCCAGCAGGCGCCCTGAAGCTCCCCCTCCCCCGGTGGAGATCGGCTCAAGGGGGTCCTGAAGACGGGACTCCTGGGGGTTTGATCCTGGGATCCCGACCGCGTCCGTCTCTCCCACGCGGTCCCCTCCTGGACCCCGCATGCAGCCGCTGCCAAGGCTGCAGCAGGAGAGTCCCTGGCACCCAGCGACCACCCTTGTATTTTTTTTTTTTTAATGATACTTTAAGTTTTAGGGTACATGTGCATATCATGCAGGTTTGTTCCGTATGTGTACTTGTGCCGTGTTGGTGTGCTGCACCCATCAACTCGTCAGCACCCATGACCTCGTCATTTACATCAGGTGTAACTCCCAATGCAATCCCTCCCCCTCCCCCCTCCCCATGATAGGCCCCGGTGTGTGATGTTCCCCTTCCCGAATCCAAGTGATCTCATTGTTCAGTTCCCACCTATAAGGGAGAACACGCGGTGTTTGGTTTTCTGTTCTTGTGACAGTTTGCTAAGAATGATGGTTTCCAGCTGCATCCATACCCCTACAAAGGACACAAACTCATCCTTTTTGATGGCTACATAGTATTCCATGGTGTATATGTGCCACATTTTCTTCATCCAGTCTGTCACTGATGTTCATTTGGGTTGATTCCAAGTCTTTGCTATTGTGAATAGTGCTGCAATCAACATACATGTGCATGTGCTTTATAGCAGCATGATTTATGATCCTTTGGGTATATACCCAGTTATGGGATGGCTGGGTCGTGTGGTACATCTAGTTCTAGATCCTTGAGGAATCGCCATACTGTTTTCCATAATGATTGCACTGGTGTACAATCCCACCAACAGTGTCAAAGTGTTCCTACTTCTCCACATCCACTCCAGCACCAATTGTTTCCTGACTTTGTAATGATTGCCATTCTCACTGGTGTGAGATGGTATCTCATTGTGGTTTTGATTTGCATTTCTCTGATGGCCAATGATGACGAGCATTTTTTCATGTGTCTGTGGGCTGTAGGAATGTCTGCTTTGGAGAAATGTCTGTTCGTATCCTTTGCCCACTGTTTGATGGGGTTGTTTTTTTTTTTTTCTTGTAAGTTTGTTTGAGTTCTTTGTAGGTTCTGGATATCAGCCCTTTGTCAGATGAGTAGATTGCAACAATTTTCTCCCATTCTGTAGGTTGCCTGTTCACTCTAATGGAAGTTTCTTTTGCTGTGCAGAAGCTCTCAAGTTTAATTAGATCCCATTTGTCAATTTTGGCTTTTGCTGCCGTTGCTTTTGGTGTTTTAGACATGAAGTCCTTGCCCATGCCTATGTCCTGACTGGTACAACCTAGGTTTTCTTCTAGGGTTTTGATGGTATGAAGTCTAACCTTTAAGTCTCTAATCCATCTTGAATTAATTTTTGTATAAGGAGTAAGGAAAGCATCCAGTTTCAGCTTTGTACTTATGGCTAGCCAATTTTCCCAGCACCATTTCTTCAATAGGGAATCCTTGCCAGCAGCGGGGCGCGGGGCGGCCCAGCCAGTGCGCATGCGCGAGTGGCGAGCGGGTGCTCGCCTCACAGTGGTTCCCACGGTTGTCAGAGAAACCACGCCCTGAGGCCTCGTAAACAGGAGCCCTCCGTGGCGGTGCTCGGCTGGCGGGGCTCCGAGGCACCGGCCTGACCTCTCCACGGGGTCGACAGGACTGTCTCCGGATGCCAGGAGTCCTGGCAAAGGGCTGACCAGGATGTTGAAAGCACAGGCGGAGTCCGGTGGAAGCAGCGCGGCATCCCAGCGTCAGGCCCGCCCGGATGCTGAGAATGAGGCTCTCCTCTGCTCCTGAGTGGACTGACCGCCTGAAACTTTGGAACGGCCACTAGATCCCAGGTGTTCTTTGAAGTTCCCTGGCATTCATGCAAAGGTGGCCTGTGCAACGCTTCCACAGGGTACATGCCTGCACTCCATAGATCCTTTCGCCAACGCCCCATATGCCCTCGGTGACACACGTTCACACCATCGGCTCCAGGGTGCGCCACTGCCATGTGTGGTCACATTGGCGCCAGCTCGGAATCGACCCTGGACCTCTTGACACGTGTGCTGGAAAGCGGGATCAGCTTGCAGGAGCCCCAGGCCCTTTCTCATCAGGGCAGCCCACTGCTTCTTCAAAGGAGGGAGGCAGAGGGCTCACGGGTCAGTGAACTTCCAGCTGACACCACTCCTTGGGGCCCATGCGATCATTCTGGGCTGCAGCCAGGCCCTGCCTGCCTCAGTAGATGTGTTCAGCCCATCCATTCTCACCCGGAGGCGTCCAGAATGGGATATGACGGGGGGGAGGGGTCTTGAGATGACCCCAGCAGGCGCCCTGAAGCTCCCCCTCCCCCGGTGGAGATCGGCTCAAGGGGGTCCTGAAGACGGGACTCCTGGGGGTTTGATCCTGGGATCCCGACCGCGTCCGTCTCTCCCACGCGGTCCCCTCCTGGACCCCGCATGCAGCCGCTGCCAAGGCTGCAGCAGGAGAGTCCCTGGCACCCAGCGACCACCCTTGTATTTTTTTTTTTTAATGATACTTTAAGTTTTAGGGTACATGTGCATATCATGCAGGTTTGTTCCGTATGTGTACTTGTGCCGTGTTGGTGTGCTGCACCCATCAACTCGTCAGCACCCATGACCTCGTCATTTACATCAGGTGTAACTCCCAATGCAATCCCTCCCCCTCCCCCCTCCCCATGATAGGCCCCGGTGTGTGATGTTCCCCTTCCCGAATCCAAGTGATCTCATTATTCAGTTCCCACCTATAAGGGAGAACATGCGGTGTTTGGTTTTCTGTTCTTGTGATAGTTTGCTAAGAATGATGGTTTCCAGCTGCATCCATATCCCTACAAAGGACACAAACTCATCCTTTTTGATGGCTACATAGTATTCCATGGTGTATATGTGCCACATTTTCTTCATCCAGTCTGTCACTGATGTTCATTTGGGTTGATTCCAAGTCTTTGCTATTGTGAATAGTGCTGCAATCAACATACATGTGCATGTGCTTTATAGCAGCATGATTTATGATCCTTTGGGTATATACCCAGTTATGGGATGGCTGGGTCGTGTGGTACATCTAGTTCTAGATCCTTGAGGAATCGCCATACTGTTTTCCATAATGATTGCACTGGTGTACAATCCCACCAACAGTGTCAAAGTGTTCCTACTTCTCCACATCCACTCCAGCACCAATTGTTTCCTGACTTTGTAATGATTGCCATTCTCACTGGTGTGAGATGGTATCTCATTGTGGTTTTGATTTGCATTTCTCTGATGGCCAATGATGACGAGCATTTTTTCATGTGTCTGTGGGCTGTAGGAATGTCTGCTTTGGAGAAATGTCTGTTCGTATCCTTTGCCCACTGTTTGATGGGGTTGTTTTTTTTTTTTTCTTGTAAGTTTGTTTGAGTTCTTTGTAGGTTCTGGATATCAGCCCTTTGTCAGATGAGTAGATTGCAACAATTTTCTCCCATTCTGTAGGTTGCCTGTTCACTCTAATGGAAGTTTCTTTTGCTGTGCAGAAGCTCTCAAGTTTAATTAGATCCCATTTGTCAATTTTGGCTTTTGCTGCCGTTGCTTTTGGTGTTTTAGACATGAAGTCCTTGCCCATGCCTATGTCCTGAATGGTACTACCTAGGTTTTCTTCTAGGGTTTTTATGGTATGAGGTCTAACATTTAAGTCTCTAATCCATCTTGGATTAATTTTGTATAAGGAGTAAGGAAAGGATCCAGTTTCAGCTTTCTACTTATGGCTAGCCAATTTTCCCAGCACACCATTTATTGAATAGGGAATCCTTGCCAGCAGCGGAGCGCGGGGCGGCCCAGCCAATGCGCATGCGCGAGTGGCGAGCGGGTGCTCGCGTCACAGTGGTTCCCACGGTTGTCAGAGAAACCACGCCCTGAGGCCTGGCAAACAGGAGCCCTCCGTGGCAGTGCTTGGGTGGCGGGGCTCCGAGGCTCCAGCCTGACCTCTCCACGGGGTCGACAGGACTGTCTCCGGATGCCAGGAGTCCTGGCAAAGGGCTGACCAGGATGTTGAAAGCACAGGCGGAGTCCGGGGAAAGCAGCGCGGCATCTCAGCCTCAGGCCCGCCCGGACGCTGGTGAGAATGAGACTCGCTATCCTTGCCTCCTGAGTGGAGCTGACCGCCTGAAACTTTGGAACGGCCACTAGATCCAGGTGTTCTTTGAAGTTCCCTGGCATTGCAAAGGTGGCCTGTGCAACGCTTCCACAGGGTACATGCCTGCACTCCATGATCCTTTCGCCAACGCCCCATATGCCCTCGCTGACACACGTTCACACCATCGGCTCCAGGGTGGCCACTGCCATGTGTGGTCACATTGGCGCCAGCTCGGAATCGACCTGGACCTCTTGACACTGTGCTGGAAAGCGGGATCAGCTTGCAGGAGCCCCAGGCCCTTTCTCATCAGGGCAGCCCACTGCTTCTTCAAAGGAGGGAGGCAGAGGGCTCACGGGTCAGTGAACTTCCAGCTGACACCACTCCTTGGGCCCATGATCATTCTGGGCTGCAGCCAGGCCCTGCCTGCTCAGTAGATGTGTTCAGCCCATCCATTCTCACCCGGAGGCGTCCAGATGGGATATGACGGGGGGGGGTCTTGAGATGACCCCAGCAGGCGCCCTGAAGCTCCCCCCCCCCGGTGGAGATCGGCTCAAGGGGGTCCTGAAGACGGGACTCCTGGGGGTTTGATCCTGGGATCCCGACCGCGTCCGTTCTCCCACGCGGTCCCCTCCTGGACCCCGCATGCAGCCGCTGCCAAGGCTGCAGCAGGAGAGTCCCTGGCACCCAGCGACCACCTTGTATTTTTTTTTTTTAATGATACTTTAAGTTTTAGGGTACATGTGCTATCATGCAGGTTTGTTCCGTATGTGTACTTGTGCCGTGTTGGTGTGCTGCACCCATCAACTCGTCACCCATGACCTCGTCATTTACATCAGGTGTAACTCCCAATGCAATCCCTCCCCCTCCCCCCTCCCCATGATAGGCCCCGGTGTGTATGTTCCCCTTCCCGAATCCAGTGATCTCATTGTTCAGTTCCCCCCTATAAGGGAGAACACGCGGTGTTTGGTTTTCTGTTCTGTGTACAGTTTGCTAAGATGATGGTTTCCAGCTGCATCCATACCCCTACAGGACACAAACTCATCTTTTTGATGGCTACATAGTTTCCATGGTGTATATGTGCACACTTTTCTTCATCCAGTCTGTCACTGATGTTTTTTTGATTCCAAGTCTTTGCTATTGTGATGTGCTGCAATCAACATACATGTGCATGTGCTTTATAGCAGCATGATTTATGATCCTTTGGGATATACCCAGTTATGGTGGCTGGGTCGTGTGGTACATCTAGTTCTAGATCCTTGAGGAATGCCATACTGTTTTCCATAATGATTGCACTGGTGTACAATCCACCAACAGTGTCAAAGTGTTCCTACTTCTCCACATCCACTCCAGCACCATTGTTTCCTGACTTTGTAATGATTGCCATTCTCAATGGTGTGAGATGGTATCTCATTGTGGTTTTGATTTGCATTTCTCTGATGGCCAATGATGACGAGCATTTTTTCATGTGTCTTTGGGCTGTGGAATGTTCTTTGGAGAAATGTCTGTTCGTATCCTTTTCCCACTGTTTGATGGGGTTGTTTTTTTTTTTTTCTTGTAGTTTGTTTGAGTTCTTTGTAGGTTCTGGATTTCAGCCCTTTGTCAGATGAGTAGATTGCAACAATTTTCTCCCATTCTGTAGGTTGCCTGTTCACTCTAATGAAGTTTCTTTTGCTGTGCAGAAGCTCTCAAGTTTAATTAGATCCCATTTGTCAATTTTGGCTTTTGCTGCCGTTGCTTTGGTGTTTTAGATGAAGTCCTTGCCCATGCCTATGTCCTGACTGGTACAACCAGGTTTTCTTCTAGGGTTTTTGTGTATGAAGTCTAACCTTTAAGTCTCTAGTCATCTTGAATTAATATTTGTAAAAGGGTAAGAAGCATCCAGTTCAGCTTTGTACTTATGGCTAGCCAATTTTCCCAGCACCATTTCAATAGGGAATCCTTGCCAGCAGCGGGGCGCGGGGCGGCCCAGCCAGTGCGCATGCGCGATGGCGAGCGGGTGCTCGCCTCACAGTGGTTCCCACGGTTGTCAGAGAAACCACGCCCTGAGGGCTCGTAAACAGGAGCCCTCCGTGGCGGTGCTCGGCTGGCGGGGCTCCGAGGCACGGCCTGACCTTCCACGGGGTCGACAGGACTGTCTCCGGATGCCAGGAGCCTGGCAAAGGGCTGACCAGGATGTTGAACACACGGCGGAGTCCGGTGGAAGCCGCGCGGCATCCCAGCGTCAGGCCCGCGGATGCTGAGAATGAGGCTCTCCTCTGCTCCTGAGTGGACTGACCGCCTGAAACTTTGGAACGGCCACTAGATCCCAGGTGTTCTTTGAAGTTCCCTGGCATTCATGCAAAGGTGGCCTGTGCAACGCTTCCACCGGGTACATGCCTGCACTCCATAGATCCTTTCGCCAACGCCCCATATGCCCTCGTGACACACGTTCACACCATCGGCTCCAGGGTGCGCCACTGCCATGTGTGGTCACATTGCGCCAGCTCGGAATCGACCCTGGACCTCTTGACACTGTGCTGGAAAGCGGGATCAGCTTGCAGGAGCCCCAGGCCCTTTCTCATCAGGGCAGCCCACTGCTTCTTCAAAGGAGGGGGCAGAGGGCTCACGGGTCAGTGAACTTCCAGCTGACACCACTCCTTGGGGCCCATGCGATCATTCTGGGCTGCAGCCAGGCCCTGCCTGCTCAGTAGATGTGTTCAGCCCATCCATTCTCACCCGGAGGCGTCCAGAATGGGATATGACGGGGGGGGGGTCTTGGATGACCCCAGCAGGCGCCCTGAAGCTCCCCCTCCCCCGGTGGAGATCGGCTCAAGGGGTCCTGAAGACGGACTCCTGGGGGTTTGATCCTGGGATCCCGACCGCGTCCGTCTCTCCCACGCGCCCTCCTGGACCCCGCATGCAGCCGCTGCCAAGGCTGCAGCAGGAGAGTCCCTGCACCCAGCGACCACCCTTGTATTTTTTTTTTTTAATGATACTTTAAGTTTTAGGGTACTGTGCATCATGCAGGTTTGTTCCGTATGTGTACTTGTGCCGTGTTGGTGTGCTGCACCCATCAACTCGTCAGCACCCATGAACTCGTCATTTACATCAGGTGTAACTCCCAATGCAATCCCTCCCCCTCCCCCCTCCCCATGATAGGCCCCGGTGTGTGATGTTCCCCTTCCCGAATCCAAGTGATCTCATGTTCAGTTCCCACCTATAAGGGAGAACACGCGGTGTTTGGTTTTCTGTTTCTGTGACAGTTTGCTAAGAATGATGGTTTCCCTGCATCCCTACCCCTACAAGGACACAAACTCATCCTTTTGTGGCTACATAGTATTCCATGGTGTATATGTGCCACATTTTTCTCATCCAGTCTGTCACTGATGTTCATTTGGTTGATTCCAAGTCTTTGCTATTGTGAATAGTGCTGCAATCACATACATGTCATGTGCTTTATAGCAGCATGATTATGATCCTTTGGGTATATACCCAGTTATGGGATGGCTGGGTCGTGTGGTACATCTAGTTCTAGTCCTTGAGGAATCGCCATACTGTTTTCCATAATGATTGCACTGGTGTACAATCCCACCAACAGTGTCAAAGTGTTCCTACTTCTCCACATCCACTCCAGCACCATTGTTTCCTGACTTTGTATGATTGCCATTCTCCTGGTGTGAGATGGTATCTCATTGTGGTTTTGATTTGCATTTCTCTGATGGCCAATGATGACGAGCATTTTTTCATGTGTCTGTGGGCTTAGGAATGTCTCTTTGGAGAATGTCTTTCGTATCCTTTGCCCACTGTTTTTGTGGTTGTTTTTTTTTTTTCTTGTAAGTTTGTTTGAGTTCTTTGTAGGTTCTGGATTTCAGCCCTTTGTCCGATGAGTAGATTGCAACATTTTCTCCCATTCTGTAGGTTGCCTGTTCACTCTATGGAAGTTTCTTTTGCTGTGCAGGAGCTCTCAAGTTTAATTAGATCCCATTTGTCAATTTTGGCTTTTGCTGCCGTTGCTTTTGGTGTTTTAGACATGAAGTCCTTGCCCATGCCTATGTCCTGACTGGTACAACCTAGGTTTTCTTCTAGGGGTTGATGGTATGAAGTCTAACCTTTAAGTCTCTGTCCATCTTGAATTAATATTTTGTATAAGGAGTAAGGAAGCATCCAGTTTCAGCTTTGTACTTATGGCTAGCCAATTTTCCCAGCACCATTTCTTCAATAGGGAATCCTTGCCAGCAGCGGGCGCGGGGCGGCCCAGCCAGTGCGCCTGCGCGAGTGGCGAGCGGGTGCTCGCCTCACAGTGGTTCCCACGGTTGTCAGGAAACCACGCCTGAGGCCTCGTAACAGGAGCCC
>NC_044567.1:2495862-2604967 GCF_007565055.1 Rhinopithecus roxellana | reverse complement strand
CACATAGCCCCACTTGGGGAAAGAGAATGCTTGCTGTTCATTCCAAAGGGCCATCCTGAGCCTGAAACCCTGACCTCCTCTGAGTTTGTCCTAGACAATGACGCCCTAGCGAGGCCCAATAGTATCAGAGAAAGACTATGGGCTTGAGGGTGGACAGACCTGTGTGGTTTTGGACCAGTCACTAAACCTCTCTGAGCATCTGTGTTCTTATCTGTAGGATGTATTCACCTCAAAGTGCTGTGCGAGCAAGTAATTGTCTTGGGCATTGGCTGAAAGGAGTGAAAAGCTTCAGCTCAGGTTGAAAGGGGGAATCTCCATCCAGCAATACTCATTATACAACCTTTTTTATAACCTGCTCTGAGGGAACTCATCTTCTCATTGTCCATCCATTGCTGAAGTCTGCTTTCTTCTACTGCCAGTTCAGTCTGCCACCTACAGGGACATTTTCTGTATCAAAGACAAGACATACCTGGCCCTCTCAGTGTCACGCCCAGAGGAGCAGGCAGGACGCCCTTCTGTGTCCCCACTTACTTCCTCACCTAGAGTCTGCAGTGGGCCTGGGGGAGGGTCCCTCCCTCTCTCTCGTGCTGTTGCCCTCTCCAGAAATGCCTTTCCCTCCTTCTCTCTCTGGCCAAAAACATAAGAACCCAGCATATGTGCCACCTGCTCTGGTGAAGCCTTCTCCACGGTCCATCATCCCAAAAGGTGGACAGGATTCCTCAGCCTCCTCCCACTTGCTGCAGGCTGGCCGTATGCATTAAAGTGATGGGAGCAAGAATGCAATCTCTGTGAGGGCAAAGACTATTGTACACTCATCATTATTAGCCCAGCACCCAGCACAGCCCTAACACATGACCAATACTCAGTAAATATTTGTGGCATGCATGCATGCATGGATGGATGAATGTACAGATGGGCAGATGGAGGGATGGATGGATGTGCAGATGCAAACTTAGATGGATGGGTGCATGGATGGATGCATAGATGGGAAGTTGGATGGATGGATGGATGGATGGGTGGATGAATGGATGGATGGATGGATAGATGGATGGGTGGAAGGAAGGAAGGATGGACGGACGGACGGACAGATGGATGGATGTGCAAATGGGAAATTAGATGGATGGATGGATAGAAAGAAAGATGGATAGATGGGTGGGTGGGTGGATACCTGAGTGGCTGGATGGGTAGATGACAGCACCCACTAGAGACAGCTAATTCCTAGCTTTGTCAGCCTAGTGTCAGCAAATGGGAGCAGATAATTCCAGCCCAAGGAGGCCCTGAGAACATGTGGGGACCTCTCCCTCCACAGCATCTCTGCTTCCATGCAGTGTTTCCCGCTTCAGCCCTGGAGACCGTGGAAATTGACTTGACAACAGCCCAGAGGGAGCTTCTGTCTTTAGGCTGCAGCTTTCAGAATCATTCTCCCATCATCAGAGCCTGTAAATAAAATAGTAACTATGCCTGGCAACCTCAGAGGATCAAAGGCAGCAAGAGAAAAGCACAATCAAATTACCCTGGATGACAGCAGCTCCAAGAAGAAACATGTCTCAAGAAACTGAAAGCAGAAAGCTTGGAGCAGGGCTCCCCATCCCTTCTCTCCCACCAGTTGCTCAAGGTTTAGAGCAAAGGTTGCGAAGTGCCGGGTAAGGAAGGAGAAGCCAGCCCACAAACAGTTTTGTTTGGCCTATATCATGCTTTTTAATTTTAAAATTTGGATTCTAACATTTAAAAATTAAGCTTTCACATAAAAATCTGCATGTCTGGCTCCTCTAGAGAAATTGGGTACTCTGCAGCCTCCCTCTTCCACGTGGCCGCAGTCCCCAGACTGAGCAGTTGCTGCCCTGCTGCATGGAGGCATTCTCCAGGTGAGCCCAGGCCCACCCACCTGTGCCTGCCAGGCCCCTGAAGGTGGGTGAGTGTGTCACACTTCTGTTCGTGGAGAATCCTGACTCCCCCAAAGTGCACTCAAATGTCCTTGGTTAGGAGCACTCTTCCTGGTCTTCCACAGGATGGAGCCAACGTGATCGTCTCTCTTTCGTCCCTCTCATTCATCTGTATTTCCCACTCTCATTCATCTGTATTTCCCAGGATCCCCCAGGCCAGTCCATCATCTCTTGGACTCATCTATCTAGAGGAAAGAGGCCAGTGGGGGCAACTGAGGCTCATCCCTGGCTGGTTCTCCGCTTTCAAAATCTGCTGTTGTTGAGTCAAGGGTTATATGGGCCAAGTTGTGCCTCTCTCAAATTTAAGGAACAAAAGGGAAATGTAACAAACCGGCCACTACCTACTCCAGAAGAAGGATCAGGATCCCCTGTTGTTCCCCCAACACGGGCTCTGTATTAGTCAGGGTTTTCCAGAGAAGCAGAACCAATAGGATAGATGGATGGATGAATAGATAGATAGATAGATAGATAGATAATAGATAGATAGATAGATAGATAGATAGATAGACAGACAGACAGATAGATAGATAATAGGAAGGCAGATAGGCAAGTAGGTAGATAGATGATAGACAGACAGCTAGATAGGCAGACAGACGGGCAGGCAAATGATAGATACCTAGATAGAGAAATTGATAGATGGACAGATAGATGATGATAGGCAGATAGAGAGATAGACACACAGATAGATGACAGATAGATTATAGGCAGATAGATAGACAAAGGGATAGATAGGCAGACAGGCAGGCAGGCAGATGACACATAGATAGAGATAGATAGATAGATAGATAGATAGATAGATAGACTTCTTATGGAAATTGGCTCATGCAATTATGGAGGCCAAGGGTTCTATGATCTGCCATCTGCGAGCCTGAAAACCAAGAAAGCTGGTGGTGTGACTTAGTCCAGGTCCAAGGGCCCAAGACCCAGCGGTGGCGCTGTGTAAGTCCTGGAGTCCAAAGGCCCAAGAATCAAAAGTGCCGATGTCCAAGGACAGGGAACAAATCCATGTCCCAGCTCAGGGACAGAGAGAGAATCCACCCTTCCATTTCCTTTTTGTTCCATCCAGGCCAGCAGCAGATTGGATGATGCCCATCCACACTACTGGAGGCCGAACTTCTCTTCCTCCAGCCCAGTGGCCACCCTCACAGACAACACCTGGAAGCTCCTTTCCCGCAGGGCACTCCTCAGCTGGGCCAAACAGACACATAAAATGAACCATCGCCGCTGCCCTTCCCTGCAACTCAAGCTGGAGATCCCCCACCTCTGGGTTCTGTTCTTGGACCGCTGGTTGCTTGGAGGAGGGAGATAGAGAGAGAGGAGAGAAAATAGCAGGCTCTGTACCTGTTTGCACTTGGATAATGCAGTGGGCTGTGTGTGGAGAGAGGAGTGCCATCCAGGGCTGTTTTGTTCTAGGAATGGTTAATCCCTGTTCAAATTTATATCCTGAATCTTTAATGCAACTATGTCATGAAGAGTCAGCAGCATTGCTCCGCACCACTGGGTCTGACTTGCAGAGTAACTTAACTCAAGCGTGAGGAGTTCCGAAGGTCCTCAAACACACTGGGATCCCACCCTCTTCCCACAATCCCAACCCTCTTCCCACACACACTCACACTTCCAGAACCCTTGAGGGCGGGCCCAGGGGAGAGAGACAGATCAGAGCAATGCAGGGCCGCATCTTTAAGTGGTGATGCGACCGCATCTGCCTCCTGTTCACTGTGTAGAGAAATCACACTACCCACTCCGTGTGAGGACCTTGCTTTGTTCCAGTTTGCAAGTATTAATTTAAAAAATAAGTTCTGGTGTTGGTCAGGAGTTGAGTAATCTCAAGAAGCCAATTGAGAGCAGTATAGACTGTAACCAGCTACATACTAACCGAAGAGGGGTGTGGCAGCCTGAGCTCTGGGCAGAGGCAGGAGAGCCAGAAGCCGGCAGCCAAGGGCTCCTGGCAGGACTCTCCCCTCTAACTGGAGAGGAACCTCCACAGGTCCCCACAGTGTGCTCCTGGTGAAGGTTCCATGGACAGGTCTCCAGTGAAATGGCCCTGATTTGGAGTGTGTGCCAATTCCCAGGTGTAAACGCTGCGCCCTTGGGGCTCATTTCCAGCTGTCGAGGTGAGTTCACACACCTGCAGGACGCCTGCAGCACACCACCAAACCAGCAAGCTTTTATGCTCCTCTGAAATTTTATTCTCTTTTCTGCTGAGCTGCAAGCAGGAGAAACAGAAAACTTGCAAGGAAAAGCAGGGGTCCTTCACCAGAGGAACAAGAAACAAATAGCAAAAACCTCTGCCTGCAAGTGAAAGGGCTAGAGGGCTGGCCAGAGGCCACCTGCAGGGACAAAACCACCTGGGAGGCCCCGACATCCCCCTGACAAGTCCAGGCTGGCCCCAGCCAGGGACAACAGGGCTGGTGCTGGGCAGGGTCCACAGCTCAGATGGGAGTGGGCCCATGGCACAGGGAGCCATTCCTAAGAGAAGATCCCGAAGCTGGAGTCTTGACAGAACAACAGTGGGAGCTGTTTCCTCATCTGTAAAATGGGGTGACAGCACATCCCCTTCAGAAGGCTGTCGTGAGAATTAAACGAGCAGGTGCCTTGAAGTGCCTGGCAGGACCCCTGGCACACAGTATGAGCTCATTCAACAGGGACCCGGTGATACAGATGGCAGCGGTGTGAGGTGGGGAAGGCCAGCTTAGGAGTAACTAGAAGTGGACGGGACCTGTCTATCCCGTGGGCCCGGGGAGGGGAGGCACACACCACAGCTGTGGGCATCTGCTCGGTGGCTGAAGAGTTGATCTCCAGCAAGGGCAGGCAGGAAATCAGGGATCTTTGCGAAGCTGGGAGCATGGCCTGAGCCTTGGAGGATAGGAGGACTGAGACCCGCAAACCCACAGCAGCCGATGGGAAGGGATCTCTAGAACAACAAAACGCGGAGAGGGATGCACTGGACTCTTTCTCATTCACTGCTTCTCCACAGGGTGCTCTGAGGCAGTGACAGCTGGGCTTCATGAAGTCTTGACCACTTACCAGGCCAGTGTTTCCAGATGAATTCCCTGGAATACAGCAGCCTTTAGGTTAATAGGTGTCACCAAAACAGGTTCCACGACTAAAGCCAGCCTGCCCTCCTGCCACAGCTTCCCTGAGTGCACCCCAGCCCTTCTGAGCCTCAGCCGAGTGTGACTGGGGCTGCCTCATTAACGGGTGCTAGTGAACAAATGGCCTTCTCAGATCTCACTCTTACATTTTAAGCGGGGTCTCAGTGGCCTTGCCCAAAGGAATAAAGAATTGGCAATTTCAGGGAGGCTGAATCTCTGTGGCAGGGACCTATTGAAGGCGGAGTCTCTCCAGTCTCTTCAAATTAGAACACCCTAGTGAGTGGTCATGTCCGCCCACGCCGAAGACGTGTTCCCTCTCTCTCTCTCCCTCCCCCGTCTTCCTCTTTTTCCTCCTCTCTTTCTCTTTCTCCCCTCTTCTTTCTCATCCTTACCTCTCTCCCTCTTTCCCTTCTCCTCCTCTTCTTTCCTTTCCCCAGGTCCTGGAACCAAGGAATCCCTAGAGCTGAGCAGGTCCCCGACTGACAGCTGACTTGGTGATTGGGCGGAGACTGCAGCAGGAGGGGCTGGATGAGGCGCTGGGGGCAATGGGCCTGCTGGGTGCATTGGGTTGGATGATGCCCAGGTTGGCAGGATCACCCGTGAACCTGGATGAGTGGATCCCTGGGCGCCCACTTCTCTGAGGGAGGGCTGGACCCTTCTCCTTTGTGGGATCAGGGCAGTGGTCTTCCCAGCCCCAGGGTTCTCAGGCCCACGTGGCCTCTCCCAGTCTGATTCTCACCTCGCCTGCTCACTGTGGGCCCCAGGCAGAGGCCCGGGGAGAATTTCTTCTCACCTCTGACATAGACCCCGAAGGACTGAGGACGCCCCCACTTCATCCTCTGGTGGCACAGGGAGGGACGGCTTCCCCCAGTCCACCCCCGGCTGCAGCCAAGCCTCCAGAGCCTGCCCCAGTCTGCCAGGCTGCGTCCCCTGAGACCAGCCTTCAGCAAGCACGGGGCGGCTCAGCCCAGGCACCTCGTCAGCATGACTCAGTGCTAACTGATGGGATGAAATGGGTCTTCCCAAGGCCCAGCTGGAGGTGATGAGCTTCAGCAAGGAATTTGTTTTGCCTCAAACTGGGATGTTTAACCCCAGGACAGGAAAAAAAAGAAAGAAATCCTGCTCACTGCCTTCCCTGGTGATTTCATTCTGCGTGTGGAGGGGCTGGGCTGAGCTGCTGGGCTGTTTGCAGGGACAGTTGGATGGAGCCAGATTCCGTGGCGGGAAATGGCATCTCTTGTAGTCACTTAAGACAGAGTGAGCCTTTAGCAAGGCAGAGGCTGTCCAGACGTTCCCGGCATCTGGCGCCTCTGATGTCAGGAAGGGAGCCCGGTCCACCACAGTGGGACCCAAACCTCCGTCACGCTCCCTGTGGAGACAGTGAGTGCAAGTCAGTTCTGGCTGGGACAAGGGAAGGTGGGACGACGCCCTGGTGAGATGCAAGCTGAGCCCCGGCTGCACCCCTTAGCAGCTGCATGACCGGCAGTAGGTTCCCCAACCTCCCCAGCCTGGGGTTCCTCATTGCAAAACAGGGTCCCAGACTCCAGGTCTGTTCCAGGGGCTTCTCTCGGCACAGAGCCTGGCACGTGCCGGGTGCTTTCGAGGGGCCTCAAATGGAGTCAAGAGGTGGAGAAAGACAGCTGGACTCTGGGGCAAGGCCAAGGTCAAGAGGTCAGGAGTTTCTTCTGAGGCTAAAGGGGACCCTAACAGGGCACAGGGAGACAGAGACAGTCTGCTGAGCTGGGGACAGGACCGGACGCCCTCTCAGGGGTCTGGGGAGACAGACGGCCTTGGCCTCAGGGCTGACACAGCACAACGCAGCCTTCACCTCCCTGGACCCACCCCAAGTGCTGGCCCTCATATCTGAGGCTCTTTCTTCTTTGCACCTGGTCTGTCACGCAGGGGGCCTGAGGGCAGGCACAGGTAACCCCAAGGAGACCCTGGGGTCTGGCAATGTGGGTCCCGGTCCCACCTCTGCCTCTTCCTTGCAGTGGAATCTTGGGCACAAGACGCCCCCAGAATGGAATGGGACTAGGAGCGAGAATGGGGTGGGACGGGCAGCTTCCAGGGGAGTTCCAGCCTGGCAGCCCCACCCAACATACCCCAATCCCCAGGATTCAGGGTCTTTCCTCTTTGCAAACATCATTCTCCTCGCAGGCTCACAGGCTCATTATAGCCTAATCCCAACCCAGCCTCGGGCCTCAAGGGCAAAGGGAGGGCAGACAGGCTCCTGCTCAAGTCCTGGCTCCTGTGTGACCTCGGGCAAGTCACTTAGCCTCTCTTAGCCTCCATATCCTACCTCAAGGAAAGGGAATGATGAGCTCTACCTTCCAAGGCTGCTGCGGCGATGAAATGTCACATGTCATGTAGTTTTAAATAAGGTCATGTGTATAAAATGTGCGGGTGCTAGAAGCCACCCAGCACAGGCTGGTTCCTTTCCTATCCCTGGACCTAACTCTGATCCAGCCTGCTGAGTTCCTGGAGAACGTTATTCCCTGGGCTGCAGGCCACCTGCCCATCCTAGGCCTGTCAAGGTCCCCCAGGGCTTTGTTCTACCAGGTGACCCAAGGCATTCCCTTTCTTGCCCCCATCTCCCTGTTCCCAGGCCCTCCAGATGAGGCCGCTGTCTGCCCTCAACCCGCCCACAGCAGCCCGGCCCCTCCTAGCCCGCCTTTGCAGGGCTGGGTCAGCCACTGTGTCTGAGCCTGCTGGAATCTCAAATCCCTCTCCCCTTATCCCATGTGACCCAGGCTCCTCCCACCCATGGAATTTCCTCATGTCTCTCCCTGTGTCTGTCCTCACCCCCTGCCTTGTGTAGGGTGGGAGGCTGGAGTCCTACCCAGTGCTTCAGACTTCTCGTCCTGGAAGGCAGCCCTCTGACTGGGCCCTGCCACCTGGGGCCACATCGGATTTTTCTTCATCTCCAGGGGCCACCCTGCCCCCCTCACTTCCCTTTTCCTCTTCCCACCAGGATGCCCTGATCCCCCTGTCCAACCCAGAGTCTGGGCTGTCCCCAGCCAGTCCCAGCTACTGGTTCCCAGTCTTCACTGTCCCCACCCACTCTCCAGTAAAGGCCAGCTCTGCGCTTCTCCTCGCTCCTTGGCCTTGCCCTTCAGGCCCTCTTCTGGCCAAGATTCTCCCAACCTCCACCCCTCACCTGGGTGAACGGCACCTCTGGCCTCACGGTTTGGGTGTCAGATTCTGGAGTCAGGTGCACAGACCTCAAAGCTTGCCTCTGGGCCACTGACGCGCTGAGTGACCTTGGGCAGGTCCACTCTCCCTTTCAGATCTTGTTTCCAGATCTGGTAAAGCAGCAGTGATTACGCATTTGAGCCGAACAATGAGAGTTTGAATTGCAAGAGTTCCCTTATACTGGGATTTTCCGCCTCCGCCACCCCTGAGACAGCAAGACCAACTCCTCCTCCTCCTCCTCCTTGTCCTCCTTCTCCTCCTCCGCCTCCTCAATATGAAGACAAGGAGGATGAAGACCTTTATGATGATCCACTTCCATTTAATGAGTAGTAAATATACTTTCTCTTCCTTATGATTTTCTTTTCTTTTTTTTTTTTTTTTTGAGATGAAGTCTCACTCTGTCACCCAGGCTGGAGTGCAGTGGCGCTATCTCGTAATCTCCTCCTCCCGGTTCAAGCGATTCTCCTGCCTCAGTCTCCCAGGTAGCTGGGATTACAGGCACAAACCACCACGCTCAGGTAATTTTTGTATTTTTAGTAGAGATGGGCTTTCACCATGTTGGCCAGGGTGGTCTCGAACTCCTGACCTCAGGTGATCTCCCCCGCCTTGGCCTCCCAAAGTGCTGGAATTACAGGCATGAGCCACCGCGCCTGGCCTCCTTATGATTTTCTTAATACCATTTTCTTTTCTCTAGCATATTTTATTGTAAGATTACAGCATATCATACATATAACATCCAAAATATGTAAATTAATTATTGGTGCTATCAGTAAGCCTTCTGGTCAACAGGAGGCTCTTGGCACTTAGAGTTTTGAGGAGTCAAAAGTTATACATGTAGGGTCAGCGCTCCGATCCCCACATCGTCCAAGAGTCAACTGCACAACCTCACAGAGCTGTCGTGGGACTGAACAGGACAACATACGTCCAGGGCCTTGCACACAGTGAGTTTAATCTACTGAGGTTGGACATGATAACCCCCAGGGTGGCAGACACAGCCCCCAAAATCCCGATACACAAATCTGTGTTGGGGCCCTGCCACCTTTCTCCCGAGACACCAGCTGTTGGGCATCCTCTGCTTCTGACGGGCCCTGTCACACTCTGGTTTGTCGAATGCCAGCTTTTGCTGACTCTCCGCTCGGGGACGGGGGACATCACACTTGGGCAGTCAGAGCAGAGAAGGGGGTTGGAAAGGGCACGTGGTATTTGGGCCATGGAGGAGGAAATGGGACATCGGTGGGTGGGCTGGCAGGGCTGCCAGCATCCAATCCAGGAGGTTGGGAGGAGGCTGCTGTGTGAATACACGCTCGGCCTCTCACACTGGCTGCTGCCGCGTTAGCCGCTTGTGCTTCAGGGAACAGGGCATCTGTGATGGATGAGACTTTAATTAAAGTAATGAGACATTTATAATAGTGGTTATCTCCAAAATTAGGCCTCTTAGCAATTATTCCTGGGGAATATTCCTCCGGTAGATAGCTCCCTTTTTAGAACAACTGTCGGGGGTGGTCTGTACCTGAGAGATTTTCCCAGCAGGCCCTGGGCTGTGACAGGTCAATGATGAGGTTTCCCTGGAAAACAGGACATGGCTTCTGCTTCAGGTTTCTCTCCAGAGGAGCAAAGATTCGATGACCCTGGGCTGGGCACCTAGTCAGGTCATAGGACACTTCTAGTGCCCTAAGAGAGGTTGCCTTTGGGCTCAGAATCTGAAGATCTGAGTTCAAGTCCTGACTTTACAACCCTTCCTGTTTCTGAGACTCTTCGCCAAGTGGGATGTGATGGTTGATATTGTCAGCTTGATTGGACCAAAGGATGCAAAGAATTAGTCCTGGGTGTGTCTGGGAGGGTGTTGCCAAAAGAGATTAACATTGGAGTCAGTGGGCTGGGAAAGGCAGACCCACCCTCAATCAGCTTCCAGCGAATATAAAGCAGCAGGAAAACGTGAGAAGGCGAGACCAGCCTGGCCTCCCAGCCTGCAGCTCTCTCCGGTGCTGGAGCTTCCTGTCCTTGAACATCAGACCCCAAGTTCTTCCATTTTGAGACTCAGACTGGCTCCCCTTGCTCCTCAAACTTGCAAACAGCCCATTGTGGGACCTTGTGATTGTGAATATTTAATAAGCTCCCTTTTATATATATCTACCTATCCTATTAGCTCTGTCTCTCTAGAGAACCCTGACTAAAACACGGGATGAAAAGCACATGGGCTGGGAGGCACCAAAGCCGCAAGGTCTGTGAAAGTACTTTATAAGGTCTCAGGCATCAGGCCCCAATATGTGACCATCATGTGTTCATAAGAGCAGATTCCAGAATATTCGTCTTTAAAGTCCAAGACAGTTCCTTCCCTGGGGTAGGGCTTTGCCCCCAGAAGTACTGATTGTCTGGGTTTCCAAAACTGTTCATGGCCATTTATTTAAAAAAAAAAAAAGAGTTGACAAACAAGCTCATAAGCCCAGCAGACTGTGAAGGCCCCAGGAACTCAGGGCAGAAGTTAGCAATGTGGGTTCTGTCCTCATTGGCCAGAAAGGTATGGTGTGGCCATTTCACTTCACTCACTGGGCCTTGGATTTCCTTACCAGAAACATCATGGTCATAGTCACTGGCCAGTTGACTGCCCAGAGGTGGCACAAGGATGAAATGCAATTGGCCTAAGAGAACTGCGCCATGAGCCTAAACCAGCTCCTCATTCAACCCCACAAATCTCAGGACAAAGTCAGGGCTCCACAGCATCCGTCCCCGGCTCCTCCCTCCCTAACTGCAGAAACCAAAGGGAATGCGCATGCCTCAAGTTCACACAGCAACGTGGAACACCCAGGCTTCTTGTTTTCTGAGGCTTTTCCACCCATCCAAACCTTTGCTGTAATTATCACCACTGCAACTTTTAACTAAAACTGATTAAAAGTTTACCACGTGCCAGACACTATTTTAAGCCTTTCTCCTGCATCATCACATCAAATCCTCATAGTAACCCTGTGAGAGTTGTTACTGTTGTTGTTCCTATTTAACAGACACAGAGGAATTGAGAGATTTCCCTGAGGTCTCACAGTGACGTGGACCCAGGTGTACGTCCCTTGCAAAGCTCATGCTCTAACCGTGACAACACACTGCCTCTGGCCTTGATGACTTGCAGACACTCTGACGGTTTGGTCCCAGCTCCTGGTTGGAGGGAGACGCCTAATAAACGGGGGTCACTGCTGATCTGGGCTTTCTGGAATTCTACAGGGTCTGCCCTCACTTCCCTGTCACTCACCCTCACCCCACCACCAGCCTCTCTGCTGTTTGCCTCTGCACTACACAGCCAGTTCACCCTAGAATCTGCCCCTTCCTCTTCCAGGGTTCCAGGGCTTCCCAGAGGTCAGGCTTCTGTTCCTGCAGGAAGGGTGCAAACAGGCCAGTTCCTGCTGTGGCGGGGAGTGGGTGCCACAGCCCCTCAGATCACTCATCTATTCGATCCTACTGTGTGCCAGGTGCTGCTCTAGGTGCAGACGAACAAACCAGGTGGGGCCTGCCCTTGGGGAGCCTGAGGCTGATGTGCCCAAAGAGTGCCCAGTGCCCTGCAAGCCCGAGACAGACGCTGGCTGCATGAGGCTGCCCAGCACTGCACCCCAGGAGACATGACAGCAGGAGAGCCAGGAGTTGGGTGCCCGCCTGCCCATCCAGCAGCAACAGGCACTGGGGAAGGGTGAGGCCCTGGGGAGAGAGAAGACGAGGGAGCCGGGCAAGCAGCAGGCAGGAGAATCACAGAGCAGCTGTGCCCAGGAGCCGTGGCGTGGGGACCATGACCAGGCAGCTGTGACTGCTCCCCCTGTGTCTGTCTCTGTGGCGCTGGCTGGAATGGCGCTGGACCCCAAGAAGCCACCTAAGCCAGTAGGCATGGCCTCCTTAGGCAGCCTGGGAGATGAAATGGACCAGCCTCCTGGGTGTGGGCATCACTCTTGCTCTGCCAGGAAGAGGCAGAAGGACCAATGGCAGCGGCAGGGGTGGATTCTTGCCCAGCAACAGCTGCCAAGACTCTGGGTGCCGGAAGCAGCCCCTCCCTGCCTCCTTTCAGTGCCCTGGCTTTGCAATGCAGGGATTCGCCAGCCTGAGCTCTGCCAGCCTGGGTTCAGCAAATCCCGCAAGAAAAGCCAGCTCCCCGCGGGATTGCCAGCGGACCAGTGAGATACCTCCTTACCAGTGCCCACAGCGGGAGGGGTGTGAAATCGGCCCGGCTCCCTGAGAGCTGTTAGGGGCCACCCCAACTGCCGGTGGGTATTCGGCTGAAATTCACCTCCTCTGGGAGAAAAATCTGGAACAGAGAAGGAGCCTTTAATCTGTCCGCAGGCCCTTCGAGGGAGAGAGGAAGGATTCCTTTGGAAGGGGGCAGGGGTTGCTGGAAAACAAGGCTGTGGTTTAAGAGGAGGGCAGTTAGGGTGGCCCCTTCCTGGGGGTCCGGGCTCGGGGTCCTGCCTACAGACGAGGGGGATCCTCCTCAGGCAAGGTCTTGAGAGGAGCCCCACAGATAGTTCCTGCTATGTGGAGTCAGTGGCTGTGGCTTGGGGGAAACAGGGAGGCCACCGCCTGCTTGCCCGGGCACTGTGTGGCTGACCCACCGCAGTTGGAGGTCTTGGCTCTCAGGGAGCTTGTCCCAATTTCCCACCCCTCCCCCTTAAGGGAGCCATGGGCTGCCTGGCCCTGTGCTGCCCACCTGCACTGGTGGATCTTCAGCTGATGAGAGGATGTGAGGTCTAGAGTGAGGCCAGCGTGGCTTCGCCAGGAGCCTTCCTCTGCTCGCTCCTCTCCCCTAGTCCGAGGATAGATCCCCAAGTCCCAGACACAGTGATGCTCACTCTCTGGTGTGGAGCCAAGGCAGAACTTGTAGCAGCCTGGGAAGGTGGAGCCTGGGTCCACAGATCCGGATGAAGAACTTTCCTCCCAGAAGGCGAAGGCGGGCACCACTGCTTGCCCCGGGCGGTGGGGGTGCTGAGGCCTTGGCGCCACGCCTCTGTGGGGTGAGGGCCATCTTGATCCAGAGCCCAGCGTATGCATTCCAGAACCTGATCTTCTCACTCCACCAGGGACACTTGTATTCTGGGGGATTGATTTGCTCCAACAAGTGATGGATTTAAAACACATGAGGAAGCCAATTCATTCCTTCACCCTGGGCCTGCAGAACCGTCCGGGCTGCGCTGGGGCCGTTCTGTACATCCCTGATGAAGCCAGCCCTGCACCCCTCTGTTAATGTGCTTTTCAAACCAAACAGTGGAATGCATTGGTCATCACAGGGCTTGATCTGATGTGAAAAGTGTTATAAAGCCATTCCAGTTAAACTGCCTCTGGCCGTGCATTTCCGGAAAGCTGCTATTGAGACAAATACAATTGCATGAGGACAGCACACTCTGAACTCGCTGCTTCTTGGGGACCCTAGAGGCCCCCAGAGGGGATCCCACCACATGGCTTGGGTTAAACAGCACACTGGCAGGATACCCTGGGCCACAGGAGGCAGCCCCCCACCCACGCTTCTCTTCCCAATCTCCACATAGCCGCTCCCCTGTGTCTGCCTTTGTCCCCAGACTGCCCAATCCCCAGTGTCCCCATTGGTGGGTCAGCATTTACAGGGCACCATCCTTGTCCCCTCGATACAACTCTCACCCCACGGGAGGAGGGTGCCAGTGGCCCGGATTTCACAGAGGGCTTGGTGGGTTTCCAATCTTCATCCGTGAGTCTCGAGTCCCTGAGGACAAGCCCCCGACTTCTGAGTCTCTCTCTGGAGTACCCGGCAGGCCCTCGGGTGATCCACTGAAGGTACAGTGCCCAGTAAGAGCTGGACACCTTGAAAATAGAAAGGGGTTTCACTCCATGCGAATTATAATCCTGGGAGAACGGTGCTTGGCCTGGCAGTAGCAGGGGCAAAGAAAACGCAGTGGAGGGAAAAGTAAGAGAACAGCCACTGCCGCCTCCCCCACTCCAGCAGGCCCTCCCCACTCCAGCAGGCCCTCCCCACTCCAGCAGGTCCCCCGACTCCAGCAGGTCCCCCCCACTCCAGCAGGCCCTCCCCACTCCAGCAGGTCCCCCCGAATCCAGCAGGTCCCCCGACTCCAGCAGGCCCCCCCATTCCAGCAGGTCCTCCCCCACTCCAGCAGGTCCCCCCGACTTCAGCAGGTCCCCCTGACTCCAGCAGTTCCCCCCCACTCCAGCAGCCCCTGCCAACTCCAGCAGGTGCCCCTCACTCCAGCAGGCCCTCCCCACTCCTTCTCTCCCTCCCTTCCTTTCCCATCCTGGGCCCTCACTTTCATTCCCCTTTTCTCTTCGCCTTTCTTTCCCCTCCTCTCTCCTCCTCAGAGTTAGAAAGACCCTGGTGGTGGGTACCAGTAGGAGAAGAGGACCCTCGCTCCCCACTTCTTGGAGAGCGAGCCTCTGCTTGGCAGGGGTCTCAGAGAGCACCCCGAGCTTCTCACACTCCCCGTTGCTCACCACCAACCCTTCAATGTCCAGGGTCCTGCAGAACTCTCAAATACAGCCTGGCGGGTGTGGCTCAGGCCTCCGGCGACCTGTGCTGGGGTGGGGAACACGGAAGGAGGCACAGCCTCTCTTTTATTGTTGTTTGGTTCTGGAGCTGCCACAGAAAGCATTTTGCAACTGGACCCTCCCCCTCACCTCCCCCCTACCCCTAGTGCCTGGCAGATCCTTCTGAGTGCAGGGGGAGGGAGGGAAGGAGAGGCACAGATGGCCCTCCCAGGGGTCTCACCTGTCATCAGCCTTCCAGTCTCCCTCACCCCCTCTTGCTGATCTCCCTCCTGGCCCCAGAGGACCCACGAGGCACATCCTGCATGGACTGATGTCCCCCAAGCCCTGGCTCCTGGCCCCCAGCCGACGCTCCACAGAGCTCTCTGCCCTCGCTAACTTGGAACAGTAATAGCATGAGTGGGCTTTTTTCTCTTTTAGTCAAAATCAATGACAATGACAGAGTTATAAGGCGAGCCGTGGGGAAGAAGAAGAAAGCGCCTGGTGTCAAGATTGATGCAGGAGGCAGTTAGAGGGACCTATTAGGATTTCAGTTGCCTTAGGGCGTGCTGCTCCACGGAGTGGGTGTGACGTCAGGGAACCCACTGGCAGGCAGGCAGCCTTGTCCCTACACACCTGTCATTAATGCAGAAGGCGCAACATCGCATCTATTAGCCGGGGTGGCGGGGGTGCGTGTGGTGGAGACATCTCAGTTATACAAGGGGGACCAAGAGTTCCACTGGGAGAGAAGAAGGAGGAACCCGAGGGGTCTGTCCCAACTCCAGGGCCCCGAGTCTGGAGAGAAGGGACCTCTGGAGGGGGCTGTTCACCGCAGCGCCATGGACAGGGTCTGACCGTCACAGGTAGGGGGTGCCTGGAGCCTGCCAGCCGGAGGAGTGGGGGCCCCTTTGTTTTCCTCCCGAAGTCCACTGAACCTCCTGGCTCTGGAGCAGCCCCCAGGCATTGCCACACTCCCTCCCTGGGCCACACTGGCTCCCTCTACCTCAAAAGAGACAAAGACCCACGGGGCTGGGGGAGACGGCAGAGCCCCCACCATCCACTCACATAGCTGGGGTCCTTGTCACTTTGCCAGGTCCCTTTCAATTTCCACTGTGAAAGAAGGGCCAGCGTTAACCTCTGGCCTCCATTCTCTGCCCCCCAGAGAATGAAACAAAGGGAGTTTGGGGATCTCCCCCGGGGTAAGGCAGGCTCAGGTCCGAGGCCCTCATTGCCCAGTCATCTTGGGCAGCTCCCTAGCTCTGCCCCTGGGTTTCCTGTCTGTAAAACAGGGTGCTAATACCTGCTTGATTGGGGTCATTGGAAGCTGGATGCAGGACTGGCTACATAATCTGTGGAGCCCAGTGCACATGACAAGGGGAGGCCTTGTTAATAAAGTATTAAGAATTTTGGGTCCAGGTGCAGTGGCTCATGGCTATAATCCCAGCACTTTGGGAGACCAAGGCGGGAGGATCACCTGAGGACAGGAGTTCAAGATCAGCGTGGCCAACATGTTGAAACCCCATCTCTACAAAAATACAAACATTAGCCAGGCATGATAACGGGTGCCTGTAATCCCAACTACTCGGGCGGCTAAGGCAGGAGAATCGCTTGAACCAGGGAGGCGGAAGTTACAGTGAGCCAAGATCGTGCCATTGCACTCCAGCCTGGGTAACAGAAGGAGACTCCGTCTCAGAAAAAGAAAAAGAAAAAAAAAAAAAAAAAAAAAATCCTTCCTGGTAGCAGTCATTCTTGCTAAGAATTTCAAGAGTAGGAAACAGGGGTCTTGCTCCCTGCCCACAGAGCAAATGAAAGAATCAAGTACAAGGAGTTGGAAAGAGAACCTAATGCTTCCTGGACGTGGTGGCTGGCGACTGGCTGGAAGTTGGGGAGGGGACTCCCCAGCCTAGGCAGGCCTAAGTTCCTGCAGCCACAGCCTTGCTGGTGATGGTCCAGAGAGAATGGCTGAGGGTGCCCACCTGGCAGGACCACCACTGTGATGACTGAAATCAGGACGGGAAGGACGCTGGCACTCAATTTGGGGGTGGGCGGGGCAGGATGAGGCAGTAACGGACACTCCCAGACCCCACCACACCTGCCTTCATCAGGGGCCTCTGGGTGCCTGGACAGATGCTGGTGACCATGACAAGGGAGGTCTTGACGGTGCTGCCACGGCGGTGGTGCCTCTCAAGAGGCAGCTGGTTAGAAGCGAGAATGCACTGTCTTCCGCCTCTCCACACCTTCTCAAGGAGGTGATTTCCCAGCCACCCGCGAGGAGCCAAGCATCCTCATTCAGTTCCTCAGGTGTCAGGGCACTGCTCTTGTTTACACTGCCATCGCCCTTGCACTGAACAGCAGAGGTGTGGGCTCCTTTTGGCTGATCTTTGCTCTGAGCACCTGGCGCTATGCCAAGGACAGGTGGCCCATCCAGAGCCCACGCATCGTCTCCAAGCAGATGGAGGCGCTAGGAACAGTTAGGAAGGCCTGTTACCAGAACAAACCTGGCTCCACTCACCCAGCTTGGTAAAGCCAAATACCCACACCAAGGGTTGCCGTGGGAGAAAGGAGGGCATTTTATTTGCTGGGAGCCAAGCAAGGAGAATCAGGCAGCTCACCCTTCAGACCCAACATCCTCAATGGCTCACGAGCAATGGTTTTGTTTTTTCTCTTTGCTGGTTTCTTTTCTTGTTGTCGGTCTCACTCTGTCGCCCAGGCTGGAGTTCAGTGGTGATATCACGGCTCACTGCAACTTCTGCCTCCTGGGTTCAAGCGATTGTCCCGCCTCAGCCTCCCAAGGAGCTCAGACTACAGGCAAGCACCACCATGCCCGGCTAATTTTTGTATTTTTTATAGAGCTGGGGTTTGGCTTTGTTGGCCAGGCTGATATCAAACTCCTGACCTCAGGTGATCTGCCCACTTCAGCTTCCCAGAGTGCTGGGATTACAGGCATGAGCCACCACACCCGTCCACAAGCAAGGGTTTTTAAAGGCGGGAGTGTATTTCAGGAAAGCAAAGGTTACAGGCAAAATCATTAATCAGGACGTGAACATTATACATTGGTTTGGCCTCAAAAGGTGGGATATCTTGAAGGGTTTATAGATCATAGGTTTGATTCAAAGATCCTTTGTTTTGTGATTGGTTAAGGAAGCAAAGCTTTGTCTAAAAACTTGGGGTCAGCAGGAAGGAATGTGAAGGCGTGGCCATGGGTGTGTCTCTCCAGGCCCCCTAGGAAGAAATGCTGAATCCAGAACAGCCATCAGAGTGCAGTCCTTGGTTCCCCCACATCTGAGGTCCACTTGCCAGAAGTTACCCTTTTCCCCCTGGTGGGGTCCAGGTTTCTGAAAAGCAACTTCTTGCTTATCCGATTGCTCATTGACTCCTTAAGACGAGTGGAGTGCCTGGAATTTCCTGGAAAGGAATTGAAGATTTTCTTTTATTTCCATGCCTGGGGTGGCGTGGGGGTGGCACCAGGCCCTAAGGAAGTGCCTGTCCCGTCTCAGGGCAGGCTGGGGTGGGCCCATCCCGCAGGGCACACACTCTCCATCTGAGGATGCAGAAAAGGAAGGGGAGGGTGTGACATCACCTGGAAGGCTCCCAGGAGGAGGTAAGACCAGAGCAGGCACTGGTCCTCAGAGCCAGTGGGACCAGATGGGCAGAGAAAAGTCACATCCGCCCCCCATCCTCGGAACTGGCCTGGCTTGCAAGCGGGGGGTTTTGTCTCCATTTCACAGATACTAAGGAAACTGGGTGCAGAAACTTTCAAGAGCCTGCCCAGGATTCACAGAGCGAGAAGCCAGGGCAAAGCCAGAATTTACACCTGGTGCTGTGTGGACTCACCCTTCCCACAGGAACATCCTGCCTCAGAACCAAACACCTGCAACTCAGCAAGGCTCACCTGATCCCAGCTCAAGGGGGTGGCCCGGCCGCCCCCACCACTGCCTCCCCACCCCCACGCCGTGGGTCCTGGGCCGTCTCACCCTCCCTCATCGTCTCCTGCATGCACAGAAGATCCTTTCCATGGGGGGCATGCATCAAAAGTGGAGAAGGCTGGTCAGGGACATGGTGTGGGATCGCATGTGGCTGATATTCCTGTTAAATAAATACATTTTGCTAATTGGATTACTCAGACAGTATAATATACTACCGGATTTCCAACATGATGCTAATAAATTGTGTGAATAACTTAATCATGTTAGCGTCCTGAAAGCTGTAAGAGATGAAATGAGAAAATCAGGCAGTGTTGACACCCAGGGCGTGAGATCCCTTCACTGGGCTCTCTGCAACAGAAGCTGCCGCTGGGCGTGTGGGGTGCGGGTGGGGGTGTCAAGGGGAGGGAAGAAGGGGGGTATTCAGCCAGAGAGTGAGAGTCACTGTGCCAGGGACTCGAGGACCTGTCCCTGGGCAGGGGGAGAGGAGCTGGCCGAGCAAGGCTGCCGGCAGGTGAAGCTACCCTGGCCCTCACACTCCTCTCATCAGCTGGAGGACCAGCTGGTGAAGGTGGGCAGCACAGGGCCAGGCAGCCTATGGGTGGCCTATGGTTCTGTGAACCCAAATTATCTGAGACTGGTCTCAGTTCATTTAGGAAGTTTATTTTGCTGAGGTTGAGGACGTGCACCCATGACACAGCCTCAGGAGGTCCTGACGACATGTGGTCAAGGTGGTCAGGGCACAGCTTGGTTTTAAACGTTTTAGGGAGACATGAGACATCAATCAATGTATGTAAGATGAACACTGGTTCTGTCCCGGAAAGGCGGGGGCAACTCGAAGCAGGGAGCGGGCTTCCGGTCATAGGTAGACAGGAGACAAATGGTAGCATTCTTTTGAGTTTCTGATGAGCCTCTCCAGAGGAGGCAATCAGATATGTATGTATCTCAGAGAGCAGAGGGGGGACTTTGAAAAGAATGGGAAACAGGTTTGCCCCAAGCAGTTCCCAGCCTGACTTTCCATTTAGCTTAGTGATTTGGGGGCCCCAAGATTTATTTTCCTTTCACAGTTCCCTCAAGGGTCTGTGTAAAAAGCACCAGGATCCTGCCCACTCCCCTTGCTGCCGATGCCTTTTCAAGAAGTGTTTCCACCCACATCTCCCTTCACACAGGGAACCGCTGTGGGCTGAAGGTGGCCAAGAAGCTGTGGGAAGCACCTACCGTTTTGAGGAAGGAGGGCAGGGACTGAGCCAGGTGGCCGGAAGACTAGGCCAGGGGAGCCTCCATTAGTCCCTGAGAACTCCAGAGAGAGGTGGCTTCCCTCCTTGCCTTCCAAACTGGAAATCTGGGTGGTTGGTGTTTAATTAACATTGGTATTGACGTGAAAAGTGAAGACCAGAATTTAAAAGCTCATTACCCCTCTTGCCTTCATATCTTAGCTCCTGGCTGCCCAGGAGGGGATGAGAGATGAATGAGGGTCTCTGCTGCAGAGGCGATGAGACCTGCCGTCTCACCAAACATGCAAGTGTCATAGCACAGGACAGGCCATTAGAACACCACACACACGCACGTATGCACGCTCATACCCAGGCACACTCACATGCGTGCTCACTCACACACACACACGCACACACCTGAACTCAGCCCCTGAACAGGAGCACTCTTCAATGACCATCACGAAAATAATAACTAGCTTCTGCAGCAGCTTCCCAGGTATTAATGCAAATGTTTTTCTAACTCTCCAGGTTCAAGAGCAACAGCTTACACAAGTCTAATTAGCATAACAAAATCCAGCCAGGAAGAGAAAAAAAAAAGCTCCTCTTATTTGATGCTTCCTGGTAATTAGCAAGAACAATTACTGCAGCATCCGGAATTTCCAACCCCCAAAGATGCCAGGGCCACACTTGAGCACATCAGGAATCAATTTAGAGAAGCCAAAATAAGGCCATTAGGAGGGATGCTCGCCCCGAGCGTGACGTGTGTGTTTGCAAGCAAGCAAGCACTCCCCTGCCTACACCACCCCTGTGCTGACCGCAGCAGCCTGCCTCACGCCCTTCCCTGCATCCACACACACACACACACACACCCGTTCATACACGCCTCGCCCAGGTCTTCGTGCATCCAGCGTCCATTCATTCAGCAAACATCAGCGACTGGACCTGCTGCTTTGTTCAGAAGGTGCAAAGGTGAGAAAGGCAAGGTCCCTGCACCTGGTTGAATTTGTTTAAAGTGCATTTCATGCTGCCTTCTGTGTGCTGGGCCAGGTGGTGCAGTGCAGAGATCAGAACAAGACAGCACCCGTCGCCAAGAATGTCACATCCATGAGGTATTAGATGCCTTCTAGGTGGTGAAGCCCGTGCCCCGCTCAAAGGGCACACGGAAGAGAGAGGGCCTGTCTCGTCCTGGGGTGGATGGGTCATCAGAGACTTCCTGAACCAGGTGACTGCAGAGCTGGGTCTGAGGATGTAAAGAAGTTGGTCATAGCGGGTGGACGGAGGTCCGAAGAGCGCTTACGTAGGCGACCGTGGGACAAAGACACAAAGGCGAGCAACAGGAGTGGCTGCTCGGGGCCGGCGGCAGAATGGCAGAAGCGCGCTGGAAGGAGCCACAGGAGATGGGGCTGAGGAAGCTGGTGGCTAAAGGCTGTAGCAGGTTTCAGGGGCCGGGCCATGGATTGAGCAAGAGGGAATCGGGGTCCTGGTGTGATGACTCACGCCTGTAGTCCAGCACTTTGGGAGGCCGAGGCGGACGGATCACTTGAGGTCAGTTCAAGACAAGCCTGGCAAACATGGTGAAACCCCGTCTCTACTAAAAATACAAAAATTAGCTGGGTGCGGTGGTGCACGCCTGTAGTCCCAGCTACTCTGGAGGCTGAGGCAGGAGAATCGCTTGAACCCGGGAGGCGGAGGTTGCAGTGAGCTGAGATCGTGCCACTGCACTCCAGGCTCACAGTGAGACTACGTCTAAAAAAAAAAAAAAAAAGAGGGAGTTGGGAAAGGAGAGAAGACTACATGGAAGAGGCATGGTCAGGGTCGGCGGCTGGAGAGGATGCCACTGTCCCATCCAGGTGGGGTGGACGGTCTCCTACCCCCCAGGCCAAGAGAGTGGGCATGGATCCAAATGGAAAATGACAGATGCTGGACTCCCTGGGAGAGAAATCCTGACTTCCTGCATGTCAGGCAGAAGGGAGAGGGAAAGGGAGGAGACGTCCAGAATGACCACGTGAATGTGGGGAGGAGGCTGGGGGATCTCTGTGTCGATGGGATGGGACGGTCGAGGCCAGCTGAGCAGAGGTCCCACTCACATGACTCATTTGTGTGGGTCACAGCCTTCTGTGCCCAACCTGTGTCTTCTGTTCAGATTTGCACCCTTGTTGACACCCAGCTATCCAGGTGGAAACAGAGCCCTGTCGTGACCATTCACAGATGACACAAGGCATGGGACCCCAAATAGAGACTATGTCATGTGCTGATCACCCCCACACCCATCTCTGCCTCGGAAACAGGTGCCCCAGGCTGAAAGGGAGGAACCATTCTCTTCTCCTTTGTAAAGGCAGCCTGAGAGGTCGCAGCTTCTCTCAAACTCCCACAATGAGGCTTTGCTATAAAACCTTCCTTCCAACCTGGGCAACATAACATGACCACATCTCTACTAAAAATTTTTTAAAAAGAATAGCTGGGCACAGTGGTGCATGCACCTGTAGCCCCAAGGGGTTGAAGTGGGAGGATTGCTTGAGCCCAGGCGTTCAAGGCTGCAGTGAGCTGTGATCATGCCACTGCACTCCAGCCTGGGCAACAGAGTAAGACCCTGTCTTAGGAAAACAATAATAACCACAACAAACAAACAAAAATCTTCCTTCCTTCCTGGTCTACTTCCCTGTGCTTCTGCTTAAGCTGATCTTACCTGGTGCCCAGTGGAAGCAAGACAATTGGGCACCTTCTTCCCTCTGCAGAGCCCGTGAACACCGTGGTGAATCTTTCAGGAGCTCTTTTGCCTCTTTTGCTCAGGTAGCCCCTTCCCTGGACACATCCTCCTGATTCCCAGGCAGACCTTGTCTCACCTGGGCCTTCAGGGAGGTGAGGCTTCACTCAGCATTTCAATCTGCAAAATGGAGTTGACAGAGGCTAATTCACACAATTAACTTCCTTTTCCTTTTTTTTTTTTTTTTTTTTTTTTTTGAGAGTGCAGTGGCTTAATCTCGGCTCACTGCAACCACCACCCGCCAGGTTCAAGCAATTCTCCTGTCTCAGCCTCCCAAGTAGCTAGGACTACAGGAGCATGCCACCGCACTTGGCTAATTTTTGTATTTTTGGTAGAGATGGGGTGTCACCATATTGCTCAGGCTGGTCTCGAACTCCTGACCTCAGGTGATCTACCAGCCTCAGCTTCCCAAAGTGCTGAGGTTACAGGTGTGAGCCACCGCGCCTGGCCCACATAATTAACTTCCAGAGCAAAAAAGTTGGAACTGAAAATGCAGTTTTCCTGCATCCTTCACATTCCAGGTTGATTTCTCCCGTCTCCCTTCCCTGGAGATGTGGGAAGAGAGGGCCGATGGTCCTTCAGGTGGGAAGCACAGCCGGTTCACGCTGGTGTTCTTCTCAGTGCCCAGCAGCAGAATTCAGGGTGTGCTGAACTAATGAAGGAAGGAGGCCGTCAGTCTCCTACCTCCTTTCCTCTCACCGCAGTAATGAGGTGTGCTCTGCACTTTCTCATCAGGAAGCATTTCTGTTTCCATCCCTGCATTTGCTCCTTCCAAACATTGTGATGCTTTTCCAATCTAGAAGGAGGAAGTGGAAACCCTAGTTTCCGGGGGCTTTGTCATAGTGCCTTTTTTCCTAATCTGTTGGCTTCTTGGTTCCTCTCCTCTGAGCCACGTTCTGACATGGAAAAAGCTGCAGGAGCCCCAGGGCCATTCCAATGCCATTTCTTGTCCAACCTGCTCTCCAGTCCTTGCTGTGCAGGGTGGCACCTCAGGGCAAGCCTCATGGGGCCAGAGTGGGGAGGCTCCCAGCCCACTCTGCTGATCCCTTTGTCTCCACCTGGCCAGCACCTTGGCTGCCCCATGAAGGTGGTAGGAATCAGGGGGTAAATGTAGAGAAGCACAAATACCAGGCCATGGTGCTTGCTGCAACTGGAGGTAAAACAATGTGAGTCATTTAAGCTGCAGGCTCCAGGCTGGAAGGAAGCCTCCAGCAGTGAAAAGAGAAAGGAAGGGAAGGGGAGGGAAGAGGAGACAGGTGTCTGGGCAAAGGAGATGAGGGGAGGAGAGTTCCGGGCATAGGAAACAGGATATACAAAGGCTCCAAAGGCAAGGAGAGTTCAAAGAAACTCAGGCCAGCCAGAGCAAGGAGCGGGCAGGCCCAGGCGAAGGTGTGGGATGGGCACAGGCGGCCTACAGGCGCCGAGGCCATGGTGTGCTGGAGCCAGCTCCCACCTGCCCAAGAAATCTCATTATCAATTTCCAGAAACGTGATGAACTGGCTATTAAACTGGGCCATTTAAAACATTAATTTATATCAACTTACGATCAAATAAATTTTACTTGAAACAATGGTAATAAAAACCCCAAACTCCTTTCCTCCTAATGATTTTGCTCTATTTGGTTATTAGCTGTATTCTTGAGGCGAGTGATATTTCTTGTATTCGCATGGTGGAACTATTATAAATTGAGGGCTACATCTCTTTCCCACCATGCATCAGAGATGTCATGTCGTTGGTTTGAAATCGGCTCCAATATGACTGGACACAGTGGCTCATGCCTTGTTATCCCAGCACTTTGGGAGGCCAAAGTGAGCAGATCACGAGATCAGGAGATCGAGGACCATCCTGGCAAACATGGCGAAACCCCATCTCTACTAAAAAATACAAAAAAGTAGCCAAGCGTGGTGGTGAGCACCTGTAATCCAGCTACTCGGGAGGCTGAGGCAGGAGAATCGCTTGAACCCAGGGAGGCAGAGGTTGCAGTAAAGCCAAGATTGTGCCACTACACTCCAGCCTGGGTAACAGAGGGAGACTCTGGTCTCAAAAGAGAGAAAAGAAAGAGAGAAAGAAAGAAAGAGAGAAAGGAAGGAAGGAAGGAAAGAAGGAAGGAAGAAGTAGGAAGGAAGGAAGGAAGGAAGGAAGGAAGGAAGAAGGAGGAAGAAAGAAAGAAAGAAATTGGCTGGAGTAGGAGTATCTACAACACAGACATTGGTAAACTATACAAATCAGGGCTTGATTTGTATAGTTTGTTGATTGTCTGGACTTATGAAGGTGATGGAGAAAATGTTAATAATACAGATTCAACTAAAACAGGCTCACTGCCCTTACATGGTGAATACCACAAAAAGGATAGTCAAATTACACTTGAATTGCAGCCACAGGTTGGCTACAACCACAAGAGTTCAGCAAAAACCAGTGAAAGCATTCTGTGTAACTGGCTATATGTAATTCACATTAAAGAACATTAGATATCTTGAAAGCATTCTGTGTAACTGGCTATATATAATTTACATTAAAGAATATTATATATCTTATTATTACTTGTAAATTGGTGCCACTCACCCTGTATATCAATAAATGCATACTCACGTGTACACATTTGTCTTTCAGGAAGCTGGCTGTCTAACACTCACCAGCATGCCATGGCCTGAAAGCTACATTCAATGTGTGGACTTCATCCTGGGTGAAGGGGATATGGTTTTTCGCTAGGATTGAAAGCACACGCTGGGTGCAGTGGCTCACGCCTGTAATCCTAGCACTTTGGGATGCCAAGTCGGGTGGATCACCTGAGGCCAGGAGTTTGAGACCAGTCTGGCCAACATGGTAAAAACCCATCTCTACTAAAAATACAAAAAATTAGCTGGGTGTGGTGGGAGGCAACTGTAATCCCAGCTACTCGGGAGGCTGAGACAGGAGAATTGCTTGAACCTGGGAGGCAGAAGTTGCAGTGAGCCAAGATCACGCCACTGCACTCCAGCCTGGGTGACAGTGCAAGACTGTCTCAAAAAAAAAAAAGAAAGAAAGAAAGCACAGAAGGACCTGTCATTGGATTTGGGTTTCGGACACTGGTGATAAGGTGGAGAAGAGACAGGAGGCCGCAAGCCAGGAGACAGGGGACCGGTGAGGAGGCTGTGGAAGAAGTCCTGACACCACGCGTGGGCAGCCACGATGTCGGGGGGATAAGTGGCCCTGGGGTGGGGAGTGGGGAGGATGACACCGAGAAGTCATGAACAAAGCCACCCCCCCCAGTCTCACGGCCCACAGTACATGGCCTGCCAGGTAGAAGCCTGGAGCTCCTTACCCAGGTCTCCGTGAGTGTGAGGTCATCTTCCCAGGTCCGTGGCCGCTCATTCGTGCTGTGAGTTGCCAAGACCTGGGGTGACCTTATTTTGGAGACATTTGCCCCAGCCTCCAAAGCAAGGCATTCCAAAGTACAGGCTTCCACGCGGGCCAGGTAGACCAGCTGCAGTCATCTCCCCTTGGTTATCCTCACATCCACGCTTTTCATTTGACCTGTCTTTATCAGGCACACAGAAGCCGCTTCAGAATTCCCTGGCAGCCTACATGTATCAGAGGCCAAGCACCAGCCTGGGCCGCCGGGGCTTGAGACGAGCGCTCTTCCTCCCTCCCGACCCCAGCCTGATGGGGGAGCCCCGCCCCAAAGCCCTCCAGAGGAAATCAAAGCTGGCGAGAGCCACCGAGAGCCACGCGGATGTTCAGAAGCAGTCTCTTATCCCGGCTGCCTTTCACAGGCTGTGGGGCCTCATGCCCTCTGCCCCTCGACGCCGTGAGAGGCCGGCAGCCAATTCAGGGCATTGTCTGAAACCCCTGCATGGTGCCATTGCTGCCGTCTTTCATCCCTTTTGGCAAAGAACCTGAGCCATCGGGCCCTCTGAAGTGCGGAGATGGATCGCTGATCTGCCGGGGAATGTGCTCTACAAGGTTAAGCGTGTTTGCCCAAGAAATACGGATAATGTTCTTAGCACGTATGACCTTTACGATATGTGGAACACTGTCCGTGACAAAAATGCCATTTTTTAAATGGTTTTCACGCTGGGGTATCCAGCCATTAATCATGCTGCATGTGAGTGACTGCAGGGGCCGCCTGGAAAATCCTAGAGCCCCACGTTAGATTCCCAGCCGGCCAAGGGCTGTGTGTGAACCTTGACTTCATTAGGATCTGCACGGCCAACGGCTTCCTGGGCTGGGTGCCCCCAGGGGACTCCTGGAAAAAGAGCCTGGCTTCTCAGCACCCTCACAGGAGTGACCACGGTCTCCTTATTTTAAGGTGTCTTTGTGTCCTTGAAGCTGATAAATAACTCATTTTTGATGCCTCTGCTGAGCCTGCATATTTAGTGGCCACGAACTGCATCTGAGATGCTGGAGGCTATGCTGCCCCTCTCCCTCCCTCTCCTGGCTGCAGAGCTGGGTATTGCTCAGTAGAGGAATGGCTGATGCTGGGTGCCGGCCTGATTGGAGGGAAGCGATAGAATTCAGGATTTTCACTTCCAAAAGGGCATTTTCCAGTTAATACCTGCACAGCCCCAGTCAGAGACGGCTGTGGATCCCAAGCACAAGAAATGAGTCTGGTCTGTGTCGAGAGGCACTGGGTGTGCAAAACGCACACGGGATTTCAAAAGCTTGATATAAAAAACACAAACTACCTCATTCATAATTTTCACACTGATTAGATGTTGAAGTGATAATGTTTCGGAGATACTGGGTTAGATCCTATGTATTATTAAACTCAACTTTACCTTTTCTTTTTGACTTATTTCTTGTGGCCACTAGAAAGTTTAAAATTGCCAATGTGGCTTGCATCTTACCCTCTGTCAGAAGCTCAGGCCACACACTCATGCAGAGACCCACCCTGGAAGTGGGGAAGTGGTTGGGAGGACAGAAGAGAAGGCCCTTCCATGCCCTGGGGACAGGGTACTCCTAACCCCACTGGGGGGAGGGAGTGCTCACACAAGCACCTATGCAACTGGCACCTTTCAGGGTCTGTTTGTGTTTTCCAGGCCTGACACTGGGGCAAGGAAAAGCCAAGACACATTACACTTTATTGATCAACACTTAGTGATGCTTTTGGAGACAGGCAGAGGGAGCAAGAGGTGTCCCGAGTCCCCCTTTGGACGGGAACGGGCATAGGGAGCAGGCAGTGGGCAGTGGGCACAGACAACCAGCAGTGGTCACCCAGATGGTGCGGTGATCTCCCCTCCCCCGCAGTTTGATGCTTGGCTCTGTCCTGGGCGACTTCTTAAATCTGCACCAAGGGGCTGCTACTGCTGACCCCAGGGATGTCCTGATACCTTCTGGGTGGCCTCCAAGCCACATGCAAGTATAACCCAATTTCCACCACTGTCTGAGGAAGGAGGTGGGAAGCGCTGGTCCCCCCTGCAGCCCTCACCTACCCCCCAGCGACCACGGGAGCATCTCTCCGTCAGAGCCATTCTGGACCCATTGCAGACACAGGAAGAGGAAGAGCATCGCAGCCGGGCGGTGTAGGACTGTGTGGCAGAGTCCCTGTGTGCCTGACTCACGTTAGGTGGTGAGGGTTCACAGCAAAGGCGTCACCCCTGGACCAGCATTTGTGAA
Source organism: Rhinopithecus roxellana (assembly GCF_007565055.1). Lineage (NCBI taxonomy): Eukaryota > Metazoa > Chordata > Mammalia > Primates > Cercopithecidae > Rhinopithecus > Rhinopithecus roxellana. Next base: position 2,576,767 of record NC_044567.1, on the reverse strand, counting down.
GTGACCATCCCAAACCCATCACGAGGGACCAAAGGGGGCCCTGGGATTGCCGAGGGCATTTAGCCCAACCTAAGGATTTGAAAATGTACAACGGCGGCCATGGAGAAACTGGCGCCTTGGGTGTTTTAAAGGACAAATTGTAGGTATACAGAAGAGAAGTGGGAGGGGCACAGAGGCAGGATATGGTAGAAGTGAGTGCTGATGAATGTGGGAGGGTCAACTGCGAGCAGCCTGTAGTGCAGGTGACGGCGGACTACACAGGTTAAGGCAGGGAGTGGCAGGAGACAAGGCAGGGAGAGTCACTGGGGTCTGGGGAAGGTCAGAAGGAGCCTTGAATGGCATACTCTGGATTCCATCTCCCTCCAACAGGCAACAGGTGCCACCAAAGGGCTCTGAGCTGGGTGAGCGGCTTTGATTTAGATTTTCCAGAAATGGCTCTGGCATCAGGGCATGAAGGAGGATTAACACCAAAGGCACAAAGTTTGGAACCTGAACTAGGACATTGGTATTAGGAAGAGAAAAGAGACAAAGATCCAAGAAATATTTAAAAGATGTAACTGGCCAGACCCGGCGTTAGAATCAACGTGGTGGGCAAGGAAGAGCTGCCATTGTGTGTCTCCCAGATATGGGCTCTGATCTCCAGGTCAGAGAAAACCGCAGACTGGCCTCAGTAGATCCCAGAGGCAGAAGCGACATCCACCAAGCCTGCCTCCCTGGGCCGGAGCAGCCTGGCATCTGCGCACCGGCCTCCTGCTGACCTCTCACTGGCTGTCAGGACAGCCCAGGGCAGAGAGGTGACATCCAGGCTGCCCGAGGCAGCAGGTCAAACCCAGCTAAGTAACTGAATAAAGATATGATTGTAATGATGATTAAATTGAATCACCTCATTAATTTCATGTGAGAGGTGGAGAAAACACAAGATAGCCCTTCCTCGAAACTCATTGTTTGCCTGGCCCTGAGACATCCACACACGACGTCTTGTTGGGTCTAATTTAAGTACGTACATTTAATGGTTCAGTAAGTAAAATTGCCTTTATTGTTTGGAATGGTTTTTGCAATAATTTATGGGCTCGGCTGGTTCATTTGATGGATCGCTATGATGGACTAGGTGTCGGCCCTGAAGCGGGTATTTACATAAAGAACTCAGGGAGAATTCAACCCTGTGGCCCTGAACATCATATTCCTAGGCAGCAAGGGAGACTGGTGGAAGCCGCCCTGACCCAGGAGAGGCAGCTGCCTACACCCAGGACCGCTGCAGCTCTGGACACCCTGGAGGGTCGAGGCAGCTGCATACACCCAGGACCACTGCAACTCTGGATACCCTGGAGGGTCGAGGGGCAGGAGCCCAGTGAGCCTAAACCCTTCATTCTTTGGTTCTGAAGTGCCCTGGCAGTGCAACTTGGCACACAGAAACTGGAAAGACCAGAAGCACTCAGGATGGGCAAAACTAGGCATTTTTCCACCCACTTGCCCTGACTGCCAAGGCCTGAGTCATCCATTGCCCGCTTTCTGACCCAGCCTGCATCTTGGTCCTCCTCCTTGGATTCTGGGAGGAGAGGGGAGGTTTCCATTGCTAGCCCCAGCCCCGGCAAACACTCCACACCCATGCTGCTGGGGGCAGCTGGGGACAGCTGGGGATGGGGAAACTCATCCACAGAGAACAAGAGGCCGGCAAGTGATGAGTGGACATGACCAGCAATGGGCCAGGCCAAGCAATGGGTCCTGACCCAGTCTGAGCAGGGACCAGGGCCGGGGCAGGGCCCAGCTGGAGAACCAGAGGGAGGGTCCCGATGGGACCCAGGGTGTCCGTCTCACTGGGGATGAGGCAAACGCGGCTACCATGAGAAGATGGAGGTCTGGGAGGCAAGGGGCCGAGGCTCTTCAACACATATGGATTTAGTAGGTGGGGGGACAGAGTAGGTTGTAGCAGAAACTCAGTCCTCTTTCATTTTGCCCTGGGATAACTGGTGAACAGTCTTGAGCTCCTGCCAGCTGGATCCAAAGAGGGGGAGCTCAGGGACAGCAGGTAATTTGATGCCGTTGATCAATTCCTTCACCTTGCCCCTCCATTCTTTTTCCGCCTCCTCCCCCTGTCCTTTTGAGCCCTCCTCACTCTTGAAAGCCGGTGCTAAAAATTAAAATTTGGTAGAGAGAGAACCATTTACTGCTCTGCTTTGATTACCTACCTTCGTTCTTGAGTCAATGGTAAACTAGCCCAAGTTTAAAATATCCCATCTTTGGGCCTGGAGCAGTGGCTCCCACCTTAGGAGGCCGAGGCAGGCGGATCACTTGAGGTCAGGAGTTTGAGACCAGGCTAACCAACATGGTGAAACCCCGTCTCTACTAAAAATACAAAACTTAGCTGGGTGTAGTGGTCCACGCCTGTAGTCCCAGCTACTTGGAAGGCTGAGGCAGGAGAATCACTTGAGCCGGAGGCGGAGCTTGCAGTGAGCCAAGATCGTGACACAGCACCCCAGCCCAGGTGACAGAACGAGACTCCATCTCAAAAAAAAAAAATCAAATAAAAAATAAAATATCCCACCTTTAAAGGCCACAGGCATTTTAATTCTGGTCTCAAAGATGCTGCTATTGGCATACAGAAAATGGGTGGTGCCTCCAGAGGGAAGGACGGTGAGTGTGGTCTGGGAGCTGATAAGATGCCTCCCTCCCTGCACTCAGCTCCGGCCAGTAGCTTCCTTATTCTGGGAGGGGGCATCTGTGGACTCCACTGAGCCCCCCACGCTCTGTCCAGGTTCTGGTTCACCGACAGCATCAGGTTCCATTCCTTCCCCTGCCTCGCCTTCCTCCCCTTGTGGTTGACCCTGTGGTGGGAGAGGGCGGTGACTCAACAAGCACACCACCTCTTGCTTTTCCACTGAGCATGCACTGTGTGAACTATCTATAGCCAATGTGTGCTTCCAGACCAGCATCATCGCACCGTGGCCCTCCCTACCCCGCCTCAACAGGGGTATTCCAAGGGGAAGCCTGCTTATCTGCGACTTGGCCTTGGAAAAGTGCATTTCAGAGAGGAAAGCAAACCACAGTCCAAGCTGCGTCCCACACTCAACAGATAAAAGCCCCAGGCTTCTCTCTGATGCCGAGCTGTTGATAGAATAAGGAAATTGTCCTAAAATGAAGCTGCCTCTCTGTTTGCTTCTAGCTCACTTCTTCTTGTGGGGAGATGGGCCCCTCAGACTGATAACCACAAACTTTGCCACAATCCACTCTGACAGTGACAAGGACCGTGGCTATCCATCAAGGATTCACTTACTTCCCAGCCATAGAGTCCATTTGGGTGGATTTTCCCATCTGTGCATCCCATAGCTGGGCTCCTCAGAAGGCAGACTTAGAGACAAGGAATGCAAGTCATTGAATTGGGAGAGGAATCCAGGAGTGGGGACAGGCGATGAGGACAGGAAGGCAACCAATAAAAATGCCTTATTCATACAATTATCACCACGCACCAGGCACTCCACCCTGCTGGAGCTCTAGCAGACAGCACAAGCTGTGGTGGTGCCCCCATAGCCTGCACACGCCTTGGCTGAGAGTTGCTCCCAGGTACTAACTCATCAGTACCGTCTCCTGCACCTCCACCTAGTGGGATCCTGCCTCAGGGAGTGAGTCCCAGGTGTTCTAAATAACAGAGGTGAAGATCAGTGGGACATGAGGCGTGGGGGTGGGGGTACTAGAGGGTCAGCTACACCATTTCATAGAGAGGAGAGGAAAGGTCAGTGGCGACTTGACCAAGACCATGCAGCTCATAATGGCCAACAGGGGACTACAACGCCAAAGCCCAAACCCTTATGACTGTCAAAAGGCCTCCTGCCTGGCAACTCTCCCAGTTGAGCCAACGTCCGTGGGTTCCGCACAGGACCCCAGGTCCCAGGTTAGAGGGATTAGCAACACCCCTGCTGTGAACATGTTCTCACTTCATCACCTGACCCCGTGGAAAGCCACACAGGGGAAGGCTCCAACTAGCGCCTTGGGCAAAGCGCCTTCTTCTGAAGGGGCCAGAGGCTGATGTTGAAAATCCTGTGATCTCCCTGCAAAGATCTGAAGCGTTGACTGAGCAAAGAGCTGGCACGTGCTGGCGATGGGAGAGTTTGGATTGTTCACATGCTGCCGGTAGGAATGGAAATTCGTGTAGCCAACCAGACTGTAGACTGGAAAATCGTTTGGTTCTTCCCCAATAAGTTAAGCATAGACTTGCGATAAGACCCGGCAATTTCACTCCTAGAACTATACCCCTCAAAGGCTGGGCGCGGTGGCTCATGCCTGTAATCCCAGCACTTTGGGAGGCCGAGGCAGGTGGATCACGAGGTCAGGAGTTCAAGACCAGCCTGGGCAAGATGGTGAAACCCTGTCTCTACTAAAAATACAAAAATTAGCCGGGCGTGGTGGCAGGTGCCCATAATCCCAGCTACTTGGGAGGCTAAGGCAGGAAAATCACTTGAACCTGGGGGGGGCGCAGGTTGCAGTGAGCCAAGATCAAGCCACTGCACTCCAGCCTGGGGGACAGAGTGAGACTCCATACCAAAAAAATAAATAAAATAACAAACAAACAAAAAAGAAATATACCTCCCAAAATGAAGACAGGGGTTAACAAAAACTTGTCCACAGATGTGTGTAGCAGCACCAAACAACCCAAATGGCCACCAACTGATAGATGGACAAACAACATGTGGTGTAGTGATAATACGAGCAAACGCGATTGCAGCCATAAAAAGTCATAAAGTGGCCCAGCACAGTGGCCACGCCTGTAATCCCAGCACTTTGGGAGGCCCAGGCGGGTGGATCACTTGAGGTCAGGAGGTCGAGACCAGCCTGGCCAACATGGTGAAACCCCGTCTCTGTTAAAACTATAAAAGTTAGCTAGGCGTGGTGGCGTATACCTGTGATCCGAGCTACTCCAGAGGTTTAGACTCCAGCCTGGGCGACACAGTGAGACTCCATCTCAAAAAAAAAAAAAAACAAGAAAGGAATGAAATACTGATACAGGCTGTAACATGGGAGCGTGGGCAAATTCTGAAAACGTGATGCTCAGTGAAAGAAACCAGACACAAAAGGCATCCTACTGCCGATTCCATTCATAGGAAACGTCCAGAATAGGCAAATCCACAGACAGAAAGAAGATTAGTGGCTGCCTGGGGCTGCGGAGGTGGGGCGGCGTGGCAGGGGCGGTGGGAAAAAGAAATGAGCTATAATTGCCTAATGGGCACAGGTTTCCCTTTGGGGTGATGAAAATGTTTTGGAATTAGGAATGGCAGTTGCGCAGCCCTGTGAATGTACTAAATGCTACTGAAGTATCACTTTCAAATGGCTAAAATGATACAATTTATGTAATGCATATTTTGTCATAAAAAAATAGACACCCATCCTCTACCCCAGGAGAAGGGAGGAGCAGTATTGAGATTATAAACATTTACTGCAAATAATTCAAAAGGGGCAGTTAAGAAACATGTGAGCAATCGGGACTCTTTTTCATGTCCCACATACAGCCTGGGGAAAACCTAAACTAATAACAATAAAATAATAAGGCCTAACAGCTGTGGGAATACGAGTGTCTCTTGGGCTCACATGTGGATAATCGAGAGTTAACTCTTAATAAAATAATAAAACGCAGGAGCGGTGGGAATAAAGATTACCTCCTCAGCCAACTGCCAGAGACCATATTCAGAAAATAATGACTCCCCTTCTATTCCCCTCGCTTTATGGTATGAGATGTAATTGTAGCCGGGCTGTTCGCAAACTTCCAGGGGAAGGTAATTGTCAATCAAAATGAAAAATGTCATAATTTAAGCGTGTCCCAGCCTGACAGGAAGGTCCATATGGTTTTTCAGCGAGGCGCGTGGAGCGGTGACTTACCACTGTCACCAGCCCAGCACTGTCTCCGAGACATTCAAGGACCACGTGGGCTGGACACTCACCTTCGGTGGCAGGGCCACCGAGTCACACTCCACTCTCAGCTGCACAGAGCTCCTGACCAGATGACGCCAACAACTGTGAGGTCCTTGGTGAGTCCCCAGGGCCCAGTTACAAAGATGATTTAAAGAGATGATTCCTGCCCAGAAAACACTGGGAGGAGAGAAGACGACGGAGAGAGAGGACCCGGCCTTAAAACGGGAGGTGAGGGAGGGGTTCTGACCCAGGTTTCCTGAAGCTTTAACCTTCATGGCAAACAATAAATTCTGGATGTCGGCAGGGGGTGGGGGGTCCATCGTATCTGGTTTGCTGTTGAATTGCTGTGGGTTTTTTGTCTTATATTTGGAGGTTTTGTTTGTTTCCTTTGGAAGGACGCTTAAGTGGGAGTGGCTATTAAGGTGGCCATATGTTTTTGAGGTTGCCCTGGAAACCAAAAGATAAGAGATGCCCTCAAACCTGTACCCAGCCAGGGCCCGAGGAACCTCTACACTCCTTTTGCCAAAAGGAAAATGTCATTTCAGGGACCCTCCACCCATCCCCAGCCCCACCCATGTAAACTAAGGCAGCTTTATGGGCCAGACCCTGCCCCTCAACACACACCACCCCCTAACCAGGAAACTGGAGAGTACATTTTCAGACACCCTAATGCCAATCATTCAACCAGTCTGGGGTTAGAAAAATCCCTGAAGCAGAACCACACTCAACTGTCCCGGTACGTCTGGTGTTCAGCAGAAGGTGTCCTGCCACGTGTCCGTCAAGGAAATCCAGCACTGTATTTGGTAATCATCCTTTACCTCCTTTGCCTCCTTCTCGAATCCCATGCTCAGGGGCTTAAATTCATGCCTCTGAGGATGAACAGAACCCAGATCTGGTTCTGGCTCCTCCTCCTCCTCTGGAGCTTGCCGTATGCAAGCCGGTGTGCACACATGCACGCATGCACACACATGCACGCACATGTACACACATGTGCACATGCATGCACACATACACACAAATGTGTGCACACACACATATACACAAACGTGTGCACACACATATACACACGTGTGCACATGCACGCACACATACAAACGTGTGCACACACGCACACACATATACATACGTGCGCGCATGCACATAAATACACACACTCGCGTTCACACACGTGCGCATACACACGCACACACTGGCGCTGTTGTTTTTTTATTTTGAGCAAACACTATCTGACACCCTGAATGCACAGCAGGGGCTCAGCTGACTGTGGACAGCAGCCTGTCTTCCCTTCACTCTCTCAGGTCCACTGCGCCAGGGGACCGGAGTTTCTCCCAAAAAGCAGGAGATTAGGGAAGCTCCTGGAATGTCTGAGGACAACAGTAGGAGATTGCAGAGCGCATGTGTCCAATGCTGCATGCACACACACACACACACTCACACACACACACACACCACACACACACCCCACACTCACACACACACACGCACACACACACACACACCACACTCACACACACACACACACCACACACACACCCACACTCACACACACACTCACACGCACACACACACACACCACACTCACACACACACACACACACACCACACTCACACACACACTCACACACACACTCACACACACACACTCACACACACCACACTCACACATACACACACCACACTCACACACACACACACACCACACTCACACGCACACTCACACACACACCCACACTGACACACACACACACTCACACACACACACCACACTCACACACACCACACTCACACACGCACACTCACACACGCACATTCACACACACACTCACACACACACCACACTCACACACACACTCACACACACACACACACACCACACGCACACACACACACCACACTCACACACACACCACACTCACACACACACACACACCACACTCACACACACACTCACACACACACACACCACACTCACACACACACACTCACACACACACACACCACACTCACACACACTCTCACACGCCCTCCCTACTCTCAGGAGCACCCACCCCACACCCCACACCCGATTGCATCCAGTCCCGTTAACTGATCAGTTCTCCCGCAGTAATATTCGAGGCTGTTCAGCAAACCTCCTTCTTTTGTTTCCTCTTCTCCATGCTGCTCTGCCGTCCTTCTGAGGGGCCTGCTTTGATTAATATCAACCCTCCCTCCCAAACTCTTTCCCAACCATTTGAAAGGGCAATTCCTCTTTTCAGCAGGGGCATTGATCAATTGATGCCAAGCAGGGGTCGGGATCGATACGGTTCCAGGGTCTTTGGATGCTGGGGTTTGATATCTTTTTCTTCCCCAACCCTCCCCCTTCTGCTACCCAGACCCAGAGCTTTAAGTTCGACTGAAGGGGCTTCTAGAACGCATTGCTGGGGCCCCCAAGAAGCCCAATGACCTTTAAAACAATGTGATAATCAGCTGGGCGGGACGGCTGCCAAAGACCATCCCGCTAATCCTAGGTGGCAGTTCCCTCCCCTCCCCCATCTCTGAAGCCCCCTGCTCTGGCAGCAGCCCCTCTCGTTCAAGAAGCCAGCCTCCCTGATCCCCTGGCTTACTGGGAGGAGGGCACCAGCCCAGGTGGGCAGGAGGGTGAGCCCCTGCCGGCCCTCCCACTTCCTCCTTCGCTCCATCTCACCGCTTCTTTCCTGCGCTCCCAGATCTACTATAACTGACATTTTCCATCTGACAGGTTCTGTTTTCCCTGCCTCTGGTTGCCAGGGAAACAAGCGAAGAGGACCGCAGCCAGAGAGCTGTTAGCTGCCTTTTTAAGGCGCCCTGGACATGCTGTTTGCACTTTCCATAATGGAAGCTGGGCACGGAGGCTTAAAAAACAAAACAGTACAGAAGAGGAGGCTAAAGTGGGAACAAGTTGGGGTGGGGATCCCCGCCAGGTTAATGGGAGAGTAAAAGAAGAAAGAAAAATCTTAGAAAATCTCACTCTTGGACAAAACCAGCCCCCTTCCTAAAAGGTCTGATTCTCTCCTTGATGTGCAAAAAAGGAGAAACTGGACCTCCAGACCTCCTAACGTCTTCTATGAAGCCGAAATCTCTGCAGCCAAGCCTCAGCCTGGCTACAGGGAACCTGGGAGCTATTTGGATTGAAACACCCTCGGGGCTAAAAGATGCTCTAATGGAAGTGATGGGGTCCGCCTCCAATTTGGAGACCACACAGGCCTATCCTTCGAAAAAGGTTAGAGGGTTTTTGTTTTTTGTTTTAATCTTGAGGGACACTTGCTCCCCAGGCAACTAGGAGGCCAGATGCCGGAGTTTGAGAGAAAATGGCTGAACTGTGAGGCAGGGGAGGGGAAAGGAGGGAAGGGTGTCCTCTTCTTTCAGAAAACTTACTGGGGTTGGGTAGACAGAGATAACTGTCACTCATCCCTGGGTCTTCTCAAAGCTGCCCTTGCTGTGCATGTGTGTGTGTACATGTGTGTGCATGTGTGTGTACATGTCTGTCTGTGTGTGTGCATGTGTGAGGACATGTGTGTCTGTGTGTGCATGTGTGTGTGCATGTGTGAGAGTGTGTGTGCGCACAAGTGCCTAAACACATGGGCGTACTTGGGTGGGCCTAAGTGAGCCCGATGGGAAGCAGGCAATGTTTACTGGGGAGCCGCCATAAGCAATGCCCTGTTTCTCTTCTGCTCCTCTTTCCTCCGCCTTTACTTCCACCCCAAGCGACCGAGTAATGGCTTGCCCTTCTCCATGGCCACCTCCACCAGACTCTGCCCGTCTCACCCCAAAAACCTCAGCCCAGCACCCCACACTCCTGATCCTGTAGACCTTGATCTTCAAGGCAGGCGCCACATCACCAGGAACCACGGGTCACTATTTGTACTGCGTTTATCACCACGTGTTTGCACAGCATTAAACCTTCTTTCATATGCCATTTGAATGATGTAAAGTGCCCCTGCCTCGGCCCTGAGTTTCAGGCCTGCACTTTTATCTTCCTCCGTGCCTTTCAACCTGGACGTCCCAGTGAGTCCATCAAACTCAATCAATTCAGAACAGAACACATTGCCTTCTCCCCAAGCTGGCTCCTTCACCCAGAGTTCCTGAGTCAAAGCTGCAGGGCAGTCCATCCCCCACTCCCCTGCCACCACCACCCACACATACACACCAGGTCTGTCTACCCATCATCGAACTTTGGATCCTACTTCTTGAGTATTTCCATGCTTTCCACCTGCTCCCCTCCTGACGCAGCCCAGGCTCCCACAATCTTCTCTGAGCTGTTGCAATTTTCTCCTGATCCGCCACCCCCCCCAACCACCCCCTATGCCTTCCCCTCCCCTAAGCTGCTGTCAGCAGTGACCTTTCCTTACACAGACCTGCCCTGCTGTGGAACCCGCAGTGATTCTGCTTCAGAGCAGATGCAAAACCCTGAGCCTGGCACCAAATGTCCTTCGCCACCTGACCTTACCTGAGCTTCCCAGCTCCTTCCCTCTACGCCTGGCCCTCTGACCAGTCCTGCCACGCAGACTGGAAGCCCTTTCACAACTCCATGTCCTCAACCTGGAAGTTTCTGCCTTATCCCTGCTTAGCCCAGCAAATGCTGACCCACGTCCCAGTCGAAGCCTCACCTGGCTGAACCGGGGGTCCCCTCATTCGATACTCACCTCTTCTGTCGAGCACCACACCCTGGGTTTGGTTACAGGCTTGTCGCCCCAAGGGTCTGAGCACTCTTCGGGGGTTGACACCTTGCTCTGCACCCCCAGCACCTCGTGCAGTCCACTGCATGTCACAGGTGCTCTTAAATGTTCTCCTTTTGTCTTCGCTGTGGGCCCTGGAAGGGGGAAAGACAGATCTCCTGTAGTAAAAAGGAGGACATGACTGTCGTCATCCTGAACACTTGTGCACATGCATGACGACATCCCTGCATGAAGGAGCAAACCCGCTGGCTTAGAGGAAGGACCGATTTTTTTTTTTGAAACAGAGTCTTGCTCTGTCACCCAGGCTGGAGTGCAGTGGCACCATCTTGGCTCACTGCAAGCTCCCAGGTTCATGCCATTCTCCTGCCTCAGCCTCCCAAATAGCTGAGACTACAGGCGCCCGCCACCGCGCCTGGCTAATTTTTTGTGTTTTTAGTAGAGACGGGGTTTCACCATGTTAGACAGGATGGTCTCGATCTCCTGACCTTGTGATCTGCCCACCTCGGCCTCCCAAAGTGCTGAGATTACAGGTGTGAGCCACCGCGCCTGGCCAAAGGACTGATTTTAAATGTATTCATTTCATAATCTTTACAGTGATGTATTATAAAAATTTAAAGGATTAAAATGGGGCCGGGCACAGTACCTCACGCCTGTAATCCCAGCTACTCAGGAGGCTGAGAAAGGAGAATCACTTGAACCCAGGTGGCAGAGGTTGCAGTGAGCTGAGATCATGCCACTGCACTCCAGCCTGGGCGATAGAGTGAGACTCTGTCTCAAAAAAAAAAAAAAAAAAAAAAAAAAAAAGAGAGAGAGAGAGAGAGAGAGATGGTCAGGCTCCAAATTGGAGGAAATGAACTGGAATTGTTTGGGAGGTGCCATAGAGGACGTGGCAAGGGAGCAGGACAAAGCGGCCTGGATTACGGCACAGAGGGGATGCCAGATGGGGGAGGGGACATTAGACAGGGGAGGGGATGTCAGATGAGGGGCAACTACCATATTAGCCAGGGGAGGCCGGTGGCTCACACCCCGAGCATGCATGGGCAAGAGAAGAGAATGAACCCAAGGAGGTGATACTTGAGAACACCTAATTTCACATCAGAAGAGACTGAAACAGGCAGCAGAGACCATGAGAGCTGGGTATGGTGGCTCACGCCTGTAATCCCAGCACTTTGGGGGGGATTTTGACAAATCCCGATCTCTACTAAAAATGCAAAAATCAGCTAAGCATGGTGACAGGTGCCTGTATTCCCAGCTACTCGGGAGGCTGAGGCCCGAGAGTCAGTTGAACCCAGGAGGTGGAGGTTATGGTGAGTCAGTATTGCACCACTACGCTCCAGCCTGAGAGACTCCTTCTCAAAAAAAAAAAAAAGAGAGAGAGAGAGACCATGAGAATATGTGTGTGATACAGCTGAGAACACGAACAGCAGAGGCCGAGATGGACAGTTAGGCAAAGGGGCTCACGGATTATCTTTTTTCAAACACGTATTTATAGTTGACTCTTGAATAGCATGAACTTGAACCACACGGGTCCACTTATTCATGGATTTTTTTCTGCCTCTGCCCCCCCGAGACAGCAAGACCAACCTTCCCCCACCACACACACCCCTTCCTCTTCTTCCCCAGCCTACTCAGTGTGAAGACCCTTAGGATGATCCACTTCTGCTTAATGAATAGTAAATATGTTTTCTGTTCCTTACAATTTTCTTTGCTTTGCTTTTTGAGACAGAGTCTCACTGTGTCACCCAGGCTGGAGTGAAGTGACATGATCTTGTCTCACTGCATCCTCCACCTCCAGGTTCAAGCAATTCTCGTGCCTCGGCTTCCCCAGTAGCTGGGACTACAGGCACCCACCAGCACACCCGGCTAATTTTGTATTTTTAGTGGAGATGGGGTTTCACCATGTTGACCAGATTGGTCTCAAACTCCTGACCTCAAGTGATCCACCCACCTCAGCCTCCCAAACTGCTGGGATTACAGGCATGAGCTACCATGCCCAGACTGCTCCTTACAATTTTCTTAATACCATTTTCTTTTCTGTAGCTTACTTTATTATAAGAATAAAGCATATAACACATAAGACATACAAAGTAGGTGTTCGTTGACTGCTTGTGATATTGGTAAGCCTTCTGATCAAGTAATTAAGTTGTTGAGGAACTGAAATTTATATTCAGATTCTCCACTGCATCAGGGTCCCTAAGGGTCAGCGCCCCTCACCCCCACATTGTTCAAGGGTCACCCGTAAGGTCGTTATGCTATTTTCACACTTACAAAAATAAAAAAGAAAACGCAGGGCAATTCCAATGAACTGTTGTGAGATGCTGAGGGGCCTGAGAGGTTGGGGCTCTCAGGGGTGCCGACGTGTGTGTGCAGGCTGGACAGAGGCAAGGGGCTTTGCAAAGGACAGACCATCAAGATGATGCAACTGGGTGGATGCCAGGGCAGGTGGAGCTAGAACAACCCAGGTCGCCATGCCTCCCATTCTGTCTCCCCAGTTCCCTCCCCGTCTTTCCACTTGACTGTGATGTGCACTGGGCTGGATGTGGGCTTCAGTGACCAGCCTTCGGCTCCTGCCTCACCTCCTCCAGGGATTCAGGTCACATGTGGCCAAGTGATGGAGACTGGCAACGGCTCCTGCAAGCCCAATACTGTTAATAACAGAAGGAATAAATTTCGTATTGCTGGTTTGGGGGTGACTGGGAGGGTCTCCAGGGCCACAGCCATCTTCTCCAGGTAGGCTGGAGCAAAGGCTTTGCTCTGAGGGTCTGTCTTGGATCTCCAGTGCCACCCTAGTGCAGACACCATGGATGTCTGTGAGGGGGCCCTCAACACAACGGTGCCAAGTGGCCAGAGAGACACAGCTCTGAGCTCAGAGAAGCAGACAACTTAGGAGCTACCTCTCTTCATTATTCCAACCCTCAGAAACCTCGTGTTTTTCTTCCCAGAAGCAAAGGGTGCTGACTTGTTATAAATGCCAAGGTTGCCGCAGGAAGCTCAGGATCATTCCAGTATCCAGGTGGCCAAATCCCAGGAGATGAGAATGATCATGTATGCACCTCATTTGCATCACACTTAAATTCACAGAGCACTTTCCATCTTTCATGTGTTTTGTCCTCTCCATTACCCTGTCAGGTAAGCAGGGAAGACATACATTTACCCTTCCTGTGTGTGCGTCACACATGGACAGCTCACTGAATGGGTTGTCAAATGATTACAGAGGGAAACTGAGGCCCTAAGACCTTAGGTCAACTGTCCAAGAGGCCAGAGTCAGAGTAGGCTCAAAAGGAGTTAGAAGACTAACTTCTAAGTCAGGACTCCACTTGGACATTATCACCTTCTAGAAGACATCCCTAATCATGATGATGGCAATGAGGACGATGATGATAATGATGACGGGGGCTTGTATAAGATTCATGTTGTGCAGGTTCACAATAGATAATAAAGTTGGAGAGAGGATCAAGAACCTGACTAAAGAGGATCTTGGGTGTCAAGGTCAGAAGTTTCCACTTTTCTCAGGAGCAGTGGGACCCCATATGTCTTCAGCAGAAAGTATGCAGTGGATTGAATAGTGATCCCCAAAAAGGTGTGTTCATGTCCTAATCCTCAGAACTGATGACTGCACTCTTATGTGGAAAAAGGGTCTTTGCAGATGTAATTAAGTGGAAGATCTTGAGATGAGGTGACCACCCTTCTGAGTCTGCTCAAATTCTGGCCCCTTAGACAGTTGGTATAAGGTTTCTGGGCCTCAGTATCCCTCTATATTCATTTGACAACCCACTAATGAATTGTCCAAGTACAATGCACATACAAGAAGGATAAACATATGTCTTCCCTGCTTATCTGACGGGCTTGTGGAGAGGACAAAATAAATGAAAGATGGGAAAGCACTCTGTGAATTAAAGTGCGATGCAAATGAGATGATTATCCTGGATTATCTGGGTGGGCCCTACGTCCAATCATAGATATCCTTATAAAAGAGAGGCAGAGGGAGATTACGCAGACAGAAGAGGTAGAGGCTATGTGACCACGGAGGCAGAGATTGGAGTGATACGACCACAAGCCAAAGAACACAGCAGCCAGCAAAAACTGGAAGAAGCAAGGAAGGGTTCTCCCCTAGAGCCTCCAAGAGGGAGTGTGGCCCTGCCAGATTTCAGACTTGAGGTCTCCAGAGCTGTGAGAGAATAAACTTCCATTGTTTGAAGCCACCAAGGCTGCACAAATTTGTTACAGCGGCCACAGGACACTCATACAGGGTGAAATGTGCAATGCTGGAGGTAAGGGCTTGGTTTCATTTGCTGCTCCCTCCACACTCAGGGCAGGCCCTGCTCACCTCTTTGGACTGATGGGGAGCCAGCCTCTGGGCCTGGCCCAAGGTCACAAGGTGGGTGAGTGCTAAGGTGGGACCAGGGCTTGAGTGTCCTCACCACATCCCAGGTTCTCCCTCACCAAACTCCAGAAGGCCAGGTGGGCCCCAGCTACTAAGAACTTTGTCCCTCCACACCCCACTCCTTTTATTTGCTACCTAGACCCTACTCAGGAGCTACAGATACTTCCATATTATTTTCACCAATATAGTAAAGATTCAAAAGAAAAAATAGTGAGGATGGTTGGGAGGCAGGCCCCAAGCTCTAGGAATAGTCCCCTTTCTCTGCCCATGCTATTGTGGTCATGCATAACTCAGCATAACTCTGAGGAGGCCATGATTGAGACTGGGGAATCCAGAGGACCCTTGGAAATGCCTCCCATTCTTGGGATTATCAATGTTTGAGGTCAGACCCAAATCTCTCTGGTCCTCAGTTTATGCCTCTGCAAAACGGGATCATTTTCATGTACTCCCCACAGCTGTTATGAAGGATAAATTCAATCAGATAATGTGTGCAACATGTTCAGGAAAATGGACGTGTCAAACTCTCCGTGGATGATAGTGATGGTGATGATGATGATGATGGCAAAGATGATGGTGATGGTGATGATTGTAATGGTGATGATGGTGGTGGTGATGGTGATGGTAGTGATGATGGTGATGGTGATGATGATAGTGATGATGATGGTGATGGTGGTAATGATGGTGATGGTGGTGATGATAGTGATGATGATGGTGATGGTGGTAATGATGGTGATGGTGATGGTGGTGATGATAGTGATGGTGATGGTGATAGTGGTGATGGTGATGATGGTGATGGTGATGGTGGTGATGATGGTGATGGTGATGGTGATGGTGGATGATGGTGATGATCATGATGATGGTGCTGATGGTAATGGTGATGATAATGGTGGTGATGGTGATGGAGGTGATGCTGGTCATGGTGATGGTAGTGGTGGTAGTGGTGGTGATAGTGGTAGTGGTGATTAGGGTGATGGTTATCATGGTGATGGTGACAATGGTGGTGATGGTGATGATGGTGATAGTGATGGTGATGGTGATAATGGTGATGGTGATGATGGTGGTGGTGATGATGATAATGATGGTGATGGTGATGGTGGTGATGGTGATGGTGGTGATGATGGTGATGGTGGTGATGATAGTGATGATGATGGTGATGGTGATGATGATGGTGATAGTGATGGTGATGGTAATAATGGTGATGGTGATGATGCTGGTGGTGATGATGATAATGATGGTGATGGTGGTGATAATGGTGGTGGTGATGGGGATGATGGTGATGGTGATGGTGGTGATGATAGTGGTGGTAATGGGGTGATGGTGAAGATAACAAGTGATTGAAGTGGGCAAGACTCCCAGGAGGCTGTGGGGCTCATATAGAGGCCTGGGGAGTCCACAGGAAGAAATCCACATTCTCTAGCCTTTCTAGGTGAAGCAAACTTGCTGTGATCACACTAGAACAGCACATACAATGCCCAGGTCTCCAGGACCATGCCAGCTGCCCACCCGGAGAAGCTCTTTTCCTTTTCTACCCATAGAAAACCTTTGGGCGCCTCCACTCCTGAGGCACCAACAACCCCACTGTCAGCCCTTCATTTCTCTTGCCTTTCTTGGATCAAGGAGCACTGCCAGGCTGCCTCTATCCCTGAGAGTTAGATCCAAATAATTGCCTTTGTTATGTTAATTTTGCAAGTGTCCCCCCACTCCAATTCTTTGTCATGCAGCCATTCCTATGTGTTGCTAAAAATACAAATGCATGACTCACACAGCTTCTGGCAGGGGTAAAGGAAAGAGAACACGCATGGCCTTTCTGCTCTTCGGAGCCCAGCCAGGACACCAATCCAGGCTGAGGGGCTGAGAATAAGCTTGTCTCCAGTTGCAGAAGGACAGAAAACAAAAGGCCCAGATGAGACAGAGGGCTCCAGGCTGGTCAGTGGCATCTCTGGGGCATGACACCACAGTTATGAAATCCTTTGCATGACTTGCTCTGTTATATGGGGCATTGCCTTGTGAAAGTTTGGGATCTCAGTTCTCGTTTAGGGTCTTCTATATTCCACACCCACATGTTCATACCAGCCTCCATGTGCCCAGATATGCCTGCTACTCATAGGCCCTCCACAACCTTGCACCAGCGAGGGGAAGGATAAATCTTCAGGGCACCAGCCTCATCCAGAAAAAGAAGACAGCCTCATTCTCACCCCTTCCCTGTGATTTCCCCCACCAGTCCACATGTCTCTACCCTGGGGATGCTTGTGCAGGTTGGACTTCATTTGCTTCAAGAACAGACCCTGGGGCCAAGAAGCAGCATCTCATGCCAGTGAAGAGATCAGACTCTAGAACCGGCAAGTCTGGCTCAGGTAACCTCTGCTTTTTTATCATCCAAATGGGAGCATTAACAGGCACCCTTTGAGGGTGATGTGAGGATTAAGGAAGAGAGAACCTGCAAAGCCATCAGCCCCATGCCTGACCCAGGGAAAGGTTGAATCAGTGTCATCACTGAGGAGAACATATTGTTTTTATTGTCGTATTTGTGTTCCCAAATCCAGAGGTCGTCTGGCTAGGCAGAGCCATACTTTGCTCTCCCAAATTTGGGTCCCACTTCACCCCATGCTCAACTTAAACTGGGGCCTTCTACCCCTGCTTCCTGGGCACTTTAGCCTCTGAGTCAGGACGGTGGTTGGCTGAAAAGCAAACACTCTAAGTCCCTGCTCCTGAGATGCAGCAGCTGAAGAAAGAAAGCTTTCAAGAGCATTTGCTTGACAGCCAAAGCCCTCTGATGAATCAGGGTCCTTTTCTGATGACTTACTTTATTCTAGGTGACCTGCTGGACCATATCCCACTTCCCTCCAGGGTGCTCAGCCGTCAGGAACAGGCATGTGGAGGAGGCAAAAGTGGTTGGAGATGGATTTGTACTTAGAAATAAGATGTGGAGGAGTCTGCCTCAGGTCCCCAGGAAAATCTGTCTTGCCTCAGCTGGAGCTGAGGGACTGGACATCCGGTCCCATGCATGAAGACCATCTGCCAGGGCCACCACCTCTTTCCTCCTGAGATGTTCTCCTCCCCAAGCACTCAGGCTCCCTGCAAATTGTTCTGCCTCTCTGTGGTCAGTGTGTAGAGAAGGATTTGGAAATGGGTTGGGGCTGGGGTAGAGTCAGATAGAATACAGTAAGAATGATGCCTCGGGGCACTGTGGGGTCTCTGGGATGCTTTTTGTCCATTCAGCAAAATATGTCAAGCATCTAATGTCTAAAGTGTGGCATTCAGTTGCATTGAATACAGAAAGGTGATCCTGGGGGTCAGGAAGGGAAATGAGACCACACACAAGCAACCCCATCTCTAACATGAGCACTGGCAGAAAGTAGCAGGCACTTCCTTCTAGGAACGAAGTCACCATGTCCCAGGAAAGCTCAGCTGCCAAGCTTGCTGGGCCCTCTGTGGGAAGATGGCAAAAGCAGAAATTGACCTCGTCATCAATGAGTATGGCACAGGGAGACAAATGGCAAGCTGAGCTCCTCACCTGGCTGGTGTCTATTTCACTGAAGTCTGAGCTAGTCCAGCCATTGGAGTCTGTGTGTCACTGGAATACTTGTAGGTCATAGAGTACCTGTTGGACGATCAGGGCCCAGCCAGCAGCCACTGGGATATCAGCCAGAACATGGGGTTAGGGTTCAGGGCCAACACCAATGGGGTTGGGCTCTGGGGTGAGAGGTGCCTATGAACTGTACCCTAGAGAGCCCAAAGACCATAGCCACCTCCCAGGCCTTCTTTACCCCAAAGGCATGTGATTTCCAAAGTTAGGTCATAAGCACATTGCAGCCTTCACTCACTCTCTCTTGCATCCCTTCCTCTGGGGAAAGAGCTGCCATATTGTGATGACACTCAAGAGCCCTGTGGAAAATTCCACATGAAGAGGAACTGAGGCCTCCAGCCAACAGCCAGCAACTACTTGCTCACCACATGACTAAGCCATCTTGGAAGCAGACTCTCCCGCCCCAGTTAAGCCTTCAGATGACTCTAGCCCTGACAACATCTTGACAAAAGGTTCAGGAGAGACGTCAATCTAGAACCACCCAGCTAAGCTGCTCCTGAATTTCCTGAATCACAGAAACTATGGGCAATAACAAATAGTTATTATTATTTGAATCCCTTAAATTTTGAGGACATTTGTGATGCAGCCATAGATAATGAATACAAGAACGTTCCATTCAGCTAGACATTCCTTGAGCTTTGATCTTTACTTGACTCTAGGAAGCAGGTGTTTCACCGAGCCTCCCACCTCATAGTCCTTTTCCCTGTACCCGCCTTGTCTGTTCAATCTAGTTCTTCATGTCTGTGCCACTTTATTTGTGATTTTCTCTTGGGGCCATCTAGGGATGTTTTTTAGAGAAAGATTGTCACTTTTAATTTTTTAAGCCAAAAACAGCTGTAATCACCTTTCAGTTATACATACAAGATAGAGACTGTGATACAATTTGGCTGTGTCCCCACCCAAATCTCATCTTGAATTGTTATAATTGCCATGCGTCAAGGCAGGGCCAGGTGAAGATAATTGAATCATGGGGGCAATTTCCCTCATACTGTTCTCATGATAGTGAATACATCTCATGAGATCTGAGTATTTTATAAAGGGGAGTTCCCCTGCACATGCTCTCTTGCCTGCTGCCATGTAAGATGTGACTTTGCTCCTCATTCAGCTTCTGCCATGATTGCAAGGCCTCCTTAACCATGTGGAACTGTGAGTCAATTAAATCTCTTTCCTTTATAAATTGGTCTCGGGTATGTCTTTATTAGCAGTGTGAGAACAGACTAATACAGGCTGAAAGGGGCAAGGACAGAGAAAAGCTCGTAATTAAACCTCTGAGTCAGAGAGGGGTACATCCTGGCAGAAAGCCAATTCCTAAACTGACCACTCCTCATCTAACTTGGGAGTTAAGTAGAACTTTTTGTTATTAAGATGTTGAACTTTTAGAATGTTATTTTTATCATTTGCCTGCCAAAATAGATTCTATCTTCTTGCCCCTCTGGGATACATCATTGGAATAATGGCCTCCAATTAATTCATGCCTGCCTGTACCCGTGCCCCGAGTGGCCTCCTCCTTGACTGATTCTGGGCTTGGCCATATGCTTGGCTTTAGCCAATGAAAGAATGGCAGGTGTGACACCATCAGAGGCTTCGAAAGTGCTTGTGTACTAGGAGCCCTGAAACTACCTTGAGAAGAGGCCCAGTTCACCTTCTGGAGGATGAGAGGCCACATGGAGCAGAGATGGGCCATCTCGGCTGCTACTCTAGACCAACAAGTCTGCTGCCACCTGCCAGAAGGCAAGCAAAGCCACCTCAGACCCCCAGCACCAGCCGAGGCCAACAGCTTGCCATACGAATCAGCCAAACAGCCTGGAAAAGAACTACCCAGCTGATCCACAGAAAACAGAAATAATCAACGTTATTTTAAGCCATTAAATGTTGAGGTGGCTTGTTACCGGTACACTCTCCAACCTCTATCCCACCACGTGTTGCTGGAGGACAAAGACTCTATTTTATTTACATTTGCATTTCCATTCCATGTCTTTCCATGTGTATTTCCATTGCATGCCCTGTTCACATGTATGGGTGTCCCATATGCACATGTATGTGTGCATGGCACACACACATAGAAACATGCATACATGTACATGCAACATGTATGCACCCACACTTCTCTCACACACTTAACTCCAAATTAATTGTAGACACGAATTTCTTTTTCTTTTTTTTTTTTTTTTGAGATGGAGTTTTGCTGTTGTTACCAGACGGAGGACAATGGCTGCTCTGCTCACAGGCGGAGGACAATCTCTGCTCACAGGCACCTGCCACCATGCCCAGCTGATGTTTGCATTTTTAGCAGAGACAGGGTTTCGCCATGTTGGCCAAGCTGGTCTTGAATTCCTGACCACAGGTGATCTGCCCGCCTCGGCCTCCCAAAGTGCTAGGATTACAGGAGTGAGCCGCTACGCCTGGCCTCTTTTTAATTTTTGTTTTAGATTCAGCGAGTACATGTGCAGGTTTGTTATGTGGATATATTTTATGACTCTGGAGTTTGAGCTTCTACTGAGTCTGTCACCCATATAGTGAATATAGCACCCAACAGGTAGTTTCTCAAGCCCTGGCCCCCTCCTTCCCTCCCTCCCCACTTCTGGAGTCCCCCAAGTCTATTGTTCCGTCTTTATGACCACGTGAAACCCAGTGTTTAGCTCTCACTTATAAGTAATAACGTAGCTGCATGAATCTCAAGCGTCCCTTCTGCAACCTCCTCTTGGGATTTTCACTGCACCATCGGTGCCTGGCAGCCCCGGACAGCAGGTGTAGACGCCCTGCATTCTCAGGCTTTAGAGAAGGTCACTCTAACTACTGACCGAGACACAGCCCTTCCCCTTCCAGTGCTTCAACACCATAGACAGGTGGCAGAGGGGAAGAGCTGTCAGCGTGTTCTCGGCTAGCTGGGCGATAAGACCTGCAAGAGGTGGTGATGGAGGCCTCACAGGGCAACAGAGACCACTCCTTTCATTCCTTTTCCAGGGTTAGAACTTATGGGGTCCCAGCCATCTGCTGGAACTACCTCTGTCTGCACAGTTGAGACTTCCCCCTGGCTGGGGCCTGAGCGAATTTAGCTATGACCAGTTTCTCGTGGCAGCCTGAGGGACTTTTTACCATCTGTGCTGTGATCGGAGCCCGAGAAATAGCAGCCTGCCTCCCCCTGGCCCCGTAACAACAGGGCGCTTAACTCACCATCCCCTACATTGGCCACTTGGGAGAGCTTCTCAGAGCTTATGGGGTCCAGGGTCAGGCTTTCATTCCAAAGCAGCCCCACATTCAGAGCTACTTGCTGGAGACAGGCAGGTTAGACATAGGCCACGCCTGGGATCCAGGTCTGCACCAGGCTTGGTGCCTTACCTCTGGCCCTGCAGTCTCCAGCCTGATGGCTGGTCCCAGGAAAGCCTTCCTCCTGCCCCTGTGAATGCCTGGGACCTGGAATTATTCCCCTGCTCTCAGTCCCAAAGGCCCAAGCCAATTCTATGAGAAATGCTCAGAAACTACTGCTTTTAACAAAATGTTGCCCCTAGATACAGTCAAACACTGTTTCGGGAGTGTAAGCTGCTGTAAGCTTTATGAGGGTAATTTGACAATATATATAACATTTTAAAGTGGTCATTCCATTGACATAGCACTTTTACAAATTTACCTTCAAGGACACAAAGTTTAAGAATATTTAATTCAGCGTTGCTCATATAGCAAAAGAAACTGGGAGCTACGGATTATCTGCGCCCCCCAGGACAGCAGACCCAAAGAGCAAGTGAACAAAACAAAAAAGACGTCAAAGAAAGGAAGTTTGTTTGTTTGGGGTTATTTTTTGGCCAGTTAGAATACACACATTTTAGGGTCAGAATAGAATACTCCAATATTAACTGATAATACTTTATTTTTTATTTAGTTATGTATTTTTAAAACATGTTATAGAATAATAATTTAGAAATATTGCTTTGCCGGGCGCGGTGGCTCAAGCCTGTAATCCCAGCACTTTGGGAGGCCGAGACGGGCGGATCACAAGGTCAGGAGATCGAGACCATCCTGGCTAACACGGTGAAACCCCCGTCTTCTACTAAAAATACAAAAAACTAGCCGGGCGAGGTGGCGGGCGCCTGTAGTCCCAGCTACTCGGGAGGCTGAGGCAGGAGAATGGCGTGAACCCGGGAGGCGGAGCTTGCAGTGAGCTGAGATCCGGCCACTGCACTCCAGCCCCGGCGACAGAGTGAGACTCCGTCTCAAAAAAAAAAAAAAAAAAAAAAAAAGAAATATTGCTTTTTTCAACCCCTATATTTTGTGAAATAACCTCTTTCTGTTCATTTTTGACGGAGTGTCCTGGGTACCTCCAAATACCCTTCTGGGTCATTGAGTAATTTTCAGAGGGCACCATCTCACTGGAAATTTTATTCTGAGCCATGGGGGAACATTTACTTCATATGAGGACAGGCTTTCATTTGGTTTTGTTTCATCCATTCATCTTGCAAGGGAATATTCATGTTTTCCACAAGAGAGGTAGCTACTTACTTACTGTATTGCTTTTTTTTTTTTTTTTTTTTTTTTTTTGAGGCAAGTTTTCGCTCTGTCGCCCAGGCTGGAGTGCAGTGGCACGATCACAGCTCACTGCAGCTTCAACCTCCCACGCCAGCCTCCTGAGTAGCTGGAATTACAGGTAAGCAACCACTAGGCCAGCTAATTTCTAGTATGTTTTTTGGTAGAGATCAGGTTTCTCCATGTTGCCCAGGCTCGTCTTGAACTCCTGGGCTCAAGAGGCCTCCCAAAGTGCTGGGATTATGTATTGCACTTTAAAATAATATTTAAAGTTTTGTTTACAACACCATTGATTAAAGCCTAATAAGAGGAAATGTAAGATAATCTTTATTTTTGAGGGAATTAGTTTTAAATCTTGCTTTATATTAACTTATGCACAATAAATGTCTATCAATATGGGTTTCCCTTAATCAGTTATGACACAGCCATACAGTCGAGTACTATATAACCTTTAAAACGATCAAGAGATCTTGAGCACAGAAAGACATCTGCAGTATATTTCTGAATGAAAACAGCAAACTGCAGAACATACATACAGTATAATTCTATTTTTCAATACATACATACATTATATGTGTATATATACATATATGTGTTAATATTCCCAGAAATGATATAGATTAAAATATATCATATTACTAATAGTTATTGAGACTGATAGGATTGAGAAAGCTTTTCACTTTTTCTTTCTATACATCTGTTGTCCTAAAATTTTCTTATAAATGAGTATAGATTCCTTTTGCAATTATAAAAAGGTTAAAATTAAAAATAAATGTATTGTGCCAATCCTAAAATTACCAACCATAAGTTGCTCATCAGATTTATATGATAGACTTCATGCTGCTTAATATTTGTGGATAAATTATCATTTCGCTGTATAGATAATGCCACTTCATAAATAGACAGGAAATCAAGTGGATTTCCAAAATCTGAAGTAGACCCTCTCTATAAATTAAAGGAGCCTGAAGACCCTGGCATGATTCTCAGAGAAAAAATGTTTCCATTAACCCCCTGAACTGATCCATGAGGACATGCCAACCTCAGGCTTAGAAGACTCTTGCAGGGGCCTCCTGGAATTGTAACTAAAACCGCAGTTACATTCTCTTTTAATGAGCCCAAAGGCACACCAGAGATCCCTGCTGCATTCGTCAGGATGTGTCTAGGGGTCCAGGCTCACTATGAGGACAACCAGTTCCCCTACTGAGAGCTAGAAAGCTGGGTGGTGAGAGACACCCAGGGAGCTCGCAAGGGCCAGGGGACTTTGAACATGTGCGGGCCAGGACCCCCGGAGTGGATGGAGACCGCATGGGCTAATCATGATGTTTCCAACACTTCTTTCCTTCCTTCCTGGGGTGTCTGTTGATCCATAAATGACTTGGACAGAGGGGCCAAAGAAGCTTCACCAGACAACAGCCCTAAGAGACGGAGAAAGAAAGAAAAGGAGCCATTTCCCGCCTTCCCCATGGGGCTGGATGCAAAGCATTGGAATTCAGCATTCTATTTAGGAAGCCCAGGATTTATAGGGTATCAGGAGACAACCAGTATCCCAAAGAGAAAAGAAGATGCCCAGAAAAAGTCAGTTTGTGACACACTGGGCCACACTGTTGTTTGCAAGGTATTCAGTGGTTTCGAAGTGGCACAGGCCATGAGGTAGGGACGGGTGGGGAGGCAGAAGGGCAGTATCTGAAGAGATACTGGATGGGAATTTTGTAGAGATACTGGCTGGGGAATTTTGTAACTTGACAAAAGACATCAAGACACATATTCAAGAAGCACTTAGAACCCCAAGCAGAAGCATTATACACACACACAGACACGCACACACACACACACACGCACACACACAAAAGTCCTCCCTGGGTATGTCATAACAAACCTGCTGACAAGCAAAGACAAAAGAAAATACCAAAAAGCAACAACAACAAAACAAAAAACACATTAGCTTCACAGGATCAAGAATTCAAATGACAGCTGATTCTCAACACAAACGTGGAATGGAATAACATACTTTAAATTCAAAAAGAAACTAAACATTGACGAATGAAAACTAAAATATCCTTCAAAAGCAAGGTGAATAGACCAACAAAATGCAAACATTTGTTTCACCAAGAGATACGCACAAGAGTGTTCATGGGCAATGTTAAATACTGTTATACTAATGTCAGACACCAGAAACAGACCAGGCGCTGTGGCTTCAAGCCTGGAATCCCAGCACTATGGGAGGCGAAGGCAGGTGGATCACCTTGCGGCCAGGAGTTCGAGACCAGCCTGGTCAACACGGTGAACCCTTGTCTCTACAAAAATATGGAAATTAGCCAGGCATGTGGGCATGTGCCCTGTAGTCCCAGCTACTCCGGAGGCTGGAGGCAGCAGGAATTGTTTTGAACCCAAGAGGCGGAGGGCTGTGATGAGCTGAGATCGCACCATTGCACTCCAGCAGCCTGGGCAACAGAGCAAGACTCCGTCAAAGAACTAAAAATAAATAAATAAATAAAAACACAACAAAACAAACAAACAAACAAACCCTGGAACCGCTCTCAACACCCATCAGCATTAGAAGAGATAAACTGTGGTAAGATTTGTAACGCTGAAATGTCACACAGCAATGCGAATGAATGACCTAGGACTATACCTAACAGCCTGGAAGATCTTTCAGACACTGAATTGAAGGCGGCCAGAGACAAAAACAGCAAGCTAACTTTTGGTGTCAGAAACCAGGGCAGTGTTTACCTTAGGAGTAGTAGTGATGAGAAGGGGCTTGGGAGGCAGCAGGGGGAAGGGGAGGTTCTGGGGGAACTGGTAACGTTCTTCTGTTTCTTGATGTGGGATCTGGTTGCAGGGCTATGCTCACTTAGTGAAAATGTATCAAGCTGTGCATTTATAATGTATGTGATTTTCTGTATGTATGCTCAATTTTAATAAATAATTTACATATAACATGGAAGCTAAACTCTAATTTTTACAAGACAAATTCTAGAGAAAGAACTAATATTTAGTGCCAAATGCACAGCGGGTGGTGAATAATTTTTTTAAAGCACAGAGAACCCTCAGATGTAAGATTACAGATTCCCAGCTTTCCCGGCGTGCCTGGCTTTTCTCTAAGCATTGACTCACATCTTTACTTAGTATACCTGAAGTTTTTTCTAATTACAAGAGGGAATACGTAATTATTATAAGAAATTTAGAAAATATAGAAAAAGTAAGGAAGAAAAATATAAAATACCCACAACTCCACGACTCTGAGTTTATGTAAAGTTTTTTTATTTCTCATCACCTTTTTGCACACTTTTACACTAATGTTTTGTAAGTGTGTGTTTTTACCTTATTCATTTAGCAGCATGCAATAAACACTTTTCTTTATTGTAATAAAGTAAAGAAATAAAAGTGAGGGTAAGATAAAGACATTTCCAGACTTCCCCTCGAAAAAAGAAAAAGAAAGAATTCATTGCCAACAACTCACACGAAAAGATAGGTAAAGAGGAGATTTTTAAGCGAAGGAGTATAATCCCAGATGGAAACCAAAAAATGAGGCAATAAAGAAAATCCCTGGAAAAGGGAAACATTTGGACAAATGTCAATGAATTTTGACTACGTAAAACAAAATGAATAGAAAAAAAAATTCAGGTTAAAACATATAAAGGCTTAAATGACAAGGGAACAACAGCATTAAAAGGCAGGGGGTAAATAGCGTAAAAGCTTTCCAAAGTTCTGGCCTTGTCTGGGAAGGGTAAAAGTGTTTGCTCTATATAATCTTCAGTAAATCACGGATGCATGCTATAACCTCAAGTAGAATCAGCACTGCAAGAATAGTAAAAGACAGTTTCACTAACCAGCTAACGATGGAGGAAATGAAATAATAGGATTTACCTTGTTTCATCCAAAAAATAAAAAGGCAAGAAAGGAAAGAAAAAATGAACATAGAATAGATGGGATAAATATAAAACCCACAGTTAGACGGTAAGTTTTAAACCCAAACAATCAGCTATTGGATTAAATGTTCGACTAACGTGCCAACGTTTATTAAACAATATATAACAAGTGTTTAAAGGTTGGACTAATATATGGTGAAAATTGGACTGAATACTCCAATTCAAAGACGAAGATTTTTTAGACTTGATATTTTACAATCAAACTCTATGCTCCTTATGATATCACAGAAATGCTGAAAGTCGAAGGATGAAAAACAGCGAACGGCTTTATTTCTGGCTCCTGTAAGGGGCACCAGGTGCTGGGTGACCTCTGGGGCATGACTGGGCCTCCACAGCCTTGGTGAGTCTCATGCAAGCATTCAATGCTCCCTGGAGGACGTGGCCAGCATTTCTCTACTCACATTTCATCACCAAAGCACACCACACGGCCGCCACCCCTCCCTGAGGAGCACAGCACCCCATGCACAGAGTGAGCCCAATGCCACGCGGTCCCTGCAGGTGGCCAGCCCAGCGGGAGAGGCCAAGTGTGGGCTGTGGCTTTCACTTTTGGCCATGGTCAAAGACTTCACTTCAGCCGGTCTCCAGCAGATGTCCCCTCCTGGTCATAACAGTAAGGGCAGCTAGACACGCCTGTAATCCCAGCACTTTGGGAGGCCGAGGCAGGAGGATCACTTGAGATCAGTAGTTTGAGACAAGCCTGGGCAACATAGCAAAGCTCAGTCTCTACAAAAAATACAAAAATTAGCCAGACATGGTGGCACACGCCTGTAGTCCCAGCTACTCGGGAGGCTGAGGTGGGAGGATCATTTGAGCCCAGGAGGTGGAGGTTGAAGTGAGCTGAGATTGCTCCGCTGCATTCCAGCCTGGGCAATAGAGCCAGACCCTGTCTCAAAAAACAAACAAACAAACAAAACAACAACAACAACAACAACAAAAACGGGGCAAGCACATACATGGACAGCTGGAACCCATCTCGCCCGCACGTGCCCTCCTGCCGGGTGGTCATAGGCCTCGCTTGGTCCAATTTTGTCCAGGTCACCAGTGGTTTCAGATTTGGATGAGAAGATAATGGCTCCACCTTGGACGCTCTGGGCTGATGCACTTGGGGAAGATTCTGTGAGCTTTGGGACTTTGGGAAGAGTCGGCATCCGGCAGGCAGTAAGGTGCACACGCCAGGAGTTCAGGGGAAGCCTCGCCCTAGAGATACACGTGCAGACAGGCCCCAGTTATCTTTTGCTGCACAAATAACAGCCCCTAACTTAGTGGTGTCAAATGACCATGTTATGATGCACATCTGTGGGTCATGAATT
This sequence comes from Rhinopithecus roxellana, assembly GCF_007565055.1. Classification (NCBI taxonomy): domain Eukaryota; kingdom Metazoa; phylum Chordata; class Mammalia; order Primates; family Cercopithecidae; genus Rhinopithecus; species Rhinopithecus roxellana. The sequence continues at coordinate 2,548,448 of NC_044567.1, read as the reverse complement.
TGGAAGAAACCATCCACAGCGTGGATGGTTTGTGTCTGTGCTGTGGCATCTGGGACCTCAGTAGAGAAGAGGTCTTGGGCTGGGAGTGTGTGGGTGTGGGACCCAATCCCCATCCTGACCTGAGAAATAGTGTGACCTCAATACTGATGAGCTGTCAGAGGGAAATGAAGAGCCCGGCCTCTTCCCTGGAGGCACACGCCTTCCCTAAGCTCTCTCCACACCAAATGTGGGCCTCGAGAGGGGGTTCCCAGAGCCCCCGAGGCCCATGCTCTGTTGCCCTCTGGAGACACCCCAGCTCCCGCTGCTCCTCCACTCACACTCACACACACACCCTCACACACATATTCACACGCCCTGCACACACACACTCACACAGACTCTTCCGAACAGGCGAGACGGTGCCTCTTGCTCAGACACGAGACCCCTTTCCAGACCAAAGGACAAACGGTGAAGCAAGGGCTAGAGGCCTCCTCGTCCAGTTGTCGTTTTGATTGGCGGCCCTGGACTCTTCAGGCAGTGGCGAGGGAGGAGGTGCTGATGAAATCTCACAGGGAAGCTGATGAGAAGCAGCAGCCAAGAACTGCCCACTCGTGGGAGCAGCCTGTCTCTTCCCACCTCTGCCAGGAGGGTGTGGTCACTGGAATTCCCCAGCTGGAGAAAGGAGGTCGCGGGAAGGTCACCCCTCCCAGCGGAGGGAGGAGAGGGCTCTGTGCCCTGTGCTCAGGAGAGGTTGGGGCCGCACCCACCTGGCGTTGCCACACCTCTGGCCTCTGTGCTCCCAGTCCCTTCATCAGTGCAAGCCTCAGTTCCTCCCTCTGTCAAATGGGCATTTTAATATCATAAAGCTTCCCAGGTCATTTTTGGAGAATCCTATGGCGGCCCTCATGAAAGCACCCCGTACACTGTTAATGCAGGCACTGTAAAATACTATCATTAAAAATCGTATTTTCTGGCCAGGTACAGTGGCTCAAACCTGTAATCCCAGTACTTTGGGAGGCCAAGGCAGGTGGATCACCTGAGGTCAGGAGTTCAAGACCAGCCTGGACAACATGGTGAAATGCTGTCTGTACTAGAAATACAAACATTAGCCAGGCGAGGTGGTGGGCATCTGTCATCCCAGCTACTCAGGAGGCTGAGGCACAAGAATTGCTTGAATTCAGGAGGCAGAGGTCGCAGTGAGTCGAGATGACATGACTGCACTCCGGCCTGGGCAACAGAGGGAGACTCTGTCTCAAAAACATAAATAAATAAAAATCCTATTTGCTGTTAGTGGAGGGGGCAGAGGACAGATTCTGGAAACTGTACGTGCACTCAGGACCTCTTCCAGCATTGCATGGAAATGATCTCTGGGGCCTAAGGAAGCAAGGGGAGGGCCATAAAGGGTGCCCCGGAGCCAGGAAAGGGCATGGAGGCAATGTGGTCTATTAGGCAAGTGGCATCACGATTTCTGCCAGGCCCTGCCCCAGCGCCCTGCAGAGCCAGGGTTCTTCCTCTCCTGCCTTGCCCCAAATGGTTTCCAGAAAAGGCACTGTTGCCATGGGAACACTTGTCCAATTATTCTACTTTGCAGAAAATCACTTTTCAGCCAACTTGGCTAGAACACATCCCTTCTACCAAGAAGAAATTGCGTCTTTGTTTTCGACCTTACCCATGACCAAATATTTGAGTGGAAAAGTGGCCAGGGAACTCAGGCCACAAGAGAGATGGTCATCTAGCTGGAGATGGCAGGAGAGACCCAAGCCCTGTAATAAACCGCAGGTGGACTCCCAATGTCTGCAAGTTGACAGACGAGTAGGAGCCTCCTTGAGGGACGAAGGGACAGCAGGAGTGGGGAAGGATTGAGGTTGTTCGATTCCACTCAACCAGCAGCCCTGAAGACCAAGCTCTGCTAGACAATAGGAAAGCAGGATGCTTCCAGCACCGCTTTCTGCCTCCATGGGGGGCTCAGAGTCCAAAGGGGAGTGGATGCTGGTGAGCAGATTAACAATAAGTGACAATGACAAAGGTAGAATATGTTCTAGGTAGTAAGAAGTAGCTCAATGGAGGAGAGAGAATGGAGGAGGGCAACTTGGAGGCTGGGTTTTGACATATGAATAGGAGTTTGCCAAGCAGACAAAGGGTGAGGGAGGGTGCTCTGGGCAGAGGAAACACAAGTAAGGAAAGGAGTCATGGAACAACAAAGTACATTATGAGAACAACAGGTTGTTGAGTCGTGTCTCAGTGTAAAACACCAAGGGGGAGAGGCAGGATCATCAGATTGGAAGCTGAGTGTGCCCTGCAGAGTCCGGTGTTTGGCCTGTGTGCAGCGGGAAGAACCCCCATCAGACTGGCATTTGACAAAGGCAGGCAGGACAGAGAGCAGGAAGGAATGGCAGAAGACCAGCCAGGAGGCAAGGGGCAAAGAAGCCTGAACCGGTGCCAGTGTCAGGCAAAAGGAGCAGGAAGAGAGGATCAGCAGGCCTGGGTCTTGGGGGATGGAGGGCCAGGGCCAGGAATGAGGAGAAGGCCCTGCCAGTTCTCAGCCTCACGAGACAAAGTTTAGAGATGGCTTAAACCAAATGGGGGACAGAGGAAGGCTTGGTCTGGAGGGTGGAAATGGGACAGATTGAGTCACTCTGAGGAAGAGGGGCCCAGGAAGCATCGAGGAGGTCGGCAGTGTCAAGCACTATTGAGCCAGACTGCCTGAGTTCCAACCCCAGCACTGCAGAATACTAGCTGTGTGGCCTTAGGCAAATTACTGAATCTCTCTGAGGCTGTTTCGTCTTCTGTAAAATAGCCCCCACCTCACTGGGCCCTTATGAGGATTCACTGAGGTCCATGTGAAAGGCCTGTAGACCAGGATGGGAGTTGATGTGGGCTTTTAAGGCTCAGACTCCCTGGCTCCCTGGCCAGGGTCCTCCTGTAGCCTCCATGGCATATGGTCCCTGTGAGGCTCAGTAAAATGTGTTGCATGCAGGGCCGCCCCTTGCGAGGCCCATTAGCCTACCTGGTGTCCTCCAGGGAGAAGACCACCTTGTCCGGCTGCTTCTCCTCCTCCCCATAACTCACCTGGCCATGCTAGGCACAGCAAAGCGAAGATACATTTTCACAAGCAAGGAAGACCCAAGTTGCACCTAGAAATGTATGGAATGCTGTATCACATGGAAAATGGCAAGGCCTGAAATCCCAGGCTCCCTCCAGCTCCCCACTGAACGCACATCCTCCAGGGACATCCCAGAGGCAGAAGAGGTGGGAAGAAGGGGCCGGGTTCCCCCACGCCTGAGTCCCTGCTGTGGATTAGGGATGCCCCTCTAAGTTCAGATTGGCAGCTGTCTATTCAACCATGTCTACCCTGCTTCCCTGAGGGTGGGAAGGACTCGTTCTCTTACACAACTTGTTTCACCTTTAGGAATCAGCGGACAGTGGGTCATAGCAAGAAAATCCTCCCACCACTCAGATTAGAACAAAAAGTGCCCGCAATGGCCCCGCAGTGGTCTCCTCCTTCCTAGCTGCTTCTGGTGTATGCAGAACCAACAGCATGATGAGGTCAAGGACCAAGCCAGGATCCGCTCAGCCCAGGAAGGGGGAAAGGCTTTCAAAAACCATGATTTGAACTCACTTAGTTGCTCTTCATTGAAGTGCAAAGCCCTTGGTTCCCTGCACGCCCACCAGCACACCCAGCCTGTGCGTTCCTCTCTGCTCCTCCTGAGACACTGTAGGCTGTATGTACACGAGCACTCGGTCCTCCCTCACTCGTGTCCTCTCGGGTGCTCCTGCAAGAGGCCCTCCCTGCCTAGTCTCCGGGACCTGCCTTAATTACTTTGCATGTGTTGGTTGGATGTTAAGCCCGAGCTAGGTATTTGACCGACCTGGGTGACATTACTCTTTGGGGAACAGAGGCATTCTTCCAGCTTGTCTGCTCTGTGGACTTTGTGTGCATGTGGGTGGCTGCGCTCAACGGATGACCTGCTGGCACTTGGGATGGGACAGCCCAGTCTTCCACCTCCTGGCCGTGTCTTAGAGAAGTCTGAGGAGATGACTTCCCTGAACAATACACACCTCTCCGCCAGATGTGCCGCCGGCCCTTCACCAGCAAAGCCACCTGGAAGGTAGCTCTGGCATGGAGAGTTTTTCACCAACCCTGAGCTCCTCAAAGATGCTCACCTGGCTCAAGCCACTTCCACCTTCCTCCTCCTGGGCCTAGCACAGTGCCAGGCATGTAGGAGATATGGGCAAATGTGTGTGAATTCATTCATTCATTCATCTCCAAGACGGTCTCAATTCTCCCCAGCGGCCAGCATTCCTCTGCAAGAGACTGGGAACCTGGCATGTATCTGTGTAGGAAAACCCTCTGCAGAGAGCTGGTAGGGCCATATGGCCCCCAAGGAACAAAACAGAATAAACTGGTATGGGGGTCTAGGCAGGGTCATGTCCAGGTGCCAGGGAGCATAAGTACCCGTAGGCAGCTCCACCAAGGCTGGCTGCTGATGGCAGAGAGCAGACTGGGGGAGTCCAGATGTAAAGGCCAAGGTGTGACCTTGACCCCCAAAGGAGTGGAGGAGAGACGGAGGCAGCAGGACTCTCCTACAGAGCAGTGGTCAGTGCCCGAGGAGCATGTGAATGGCACTCCCTCAGGATAGCTCCGCCCACCCCGCCACCCCTCCCCATCACTGCCCTCCTGCTCAGGAAGCAGAGGCTGGCTTCCACAAGCCAGGAATTCCTAGACCCCCAGGGCGTCTGGGAACATCTCTATCTGCAAAGCCCCCCGACCCCCCACCGCTTCCCAGGACAAGGACCTCACTGCTAACTCTTGGGAACCTGCATTGTTGGCATCTGCTGGAGATGGCCCCTGGGACCTTCAGGGCCTCAGACAGCCACCCACACACCCACCCCAATTTCCCAGACCATGCAACGGTGTGCTTGAGAGGCATCTCAGAGCAGGGCATGATCGTGAGCTTGCGGGCTTCACAGACCTGGACTGGAAAATAGCACTTACAGTTGCGTGTCCTTGAACAAGCCGCCCTCCCAGGCCTGAGTTTGCTCATCTCTTCTGCGGAGGGGATGACACTGCCCCCACCCCCAGAACTGCTGGGAAGGGGAGCCACAGGGTGACATGCAGACAGCACCTGAGACAGAGCTTTCCCCTCCTCTCCGCCACCTCCCGCCCCATCCTGCTCCGTGAGTGGAGTGATCACATCTTCCACACCCAAAACTGAAACACGTGGTTTGACAAAGGATTTCTGGGCTCTTGTTAGATGCACAAGAGGGGTTGAAGGATTCCGTCTGAATGTCAAAATGGCAGGAAATCCACATCCTGCAGGTGGAGCTGACTTTGAAACCAGGACTGCTCTGGGACTCCAGACTGAGTCTCCTACACAGACACAAGGGTTGGTCCTGCCTGACCCCAGATGTCCAACCTTCCCCCTCACCTGCTACCTCACCCATTACCCAGAGGCCTGGGCTGCAGGGTGCCCGCCCCTGTCCTTGATGCAGCAACAAGGACTCAACGTCCCTGGCTCAGCATGGAGCTGGTGCCAAGAGCAGCCCACCAGGCAGAGGAAGAGAACTGAGTCCACCACTATCGGGGAGGAAAATGATGCAAATCGTAAAAGCATCAGACCCTCCCCGGCCCTGGCATCACTGCAGGTGGAGACAGACCCCAAACAGGTGCCTGGGCTTCCACTACAAATCACCCTATTGGAAAAAAAAAAGGGGGAAAAGAGATCCATAATGGAAAACCATGACTCAGTTTTGTGGGTTTGTTTGTTTGTTGAGGCAAAGCTCTCAGCTCTGTGGAACAATCCCAGATTCCTTATAATTTCATCAAAAGGTGGGGCATTTGGTCCACCCTGAAGGGCCAGGCATCATTTTCTGGATGTCTGTTCAGTTGGAAGAAGAATGAATCTCTTCTTTTCTAAAACAATAAAAAGGTGGATAATTAGCACGTAATGGTTAATGGGTAATTTTACAGGGGTGAGCTGAGTTCATAACATCATTCTGAATATATTTGCATTTAACTGAACTCCTTTTCTCTCTCTCTTCTGTGATTTTTTTGTTGTCACTGTAATTATTTTAATTGAGTTCTTCCTCTAATGAAAACAAAGAGCAATGTCTGTGGGAGGCTTCTGAGGTGGCTGTGAGCTCCGTGGTGCCGCCTCTCCCAAGTCAGCTCAGAGTCCCCAAGTCCTTCGCTCAGCCTCTGGAGGCTTCTGCCCTCTCCACCTGCTCTCTCACTCGGCTCCACTGATGACGGGAACAGGCAGGGAGGCTTTGCGTATGCACGTGTGCCTGTGTGTGTGAGGGCATGTGTGTGCATGTGTGTGTGTGTGTGTCCATGTGTGTGTATGTATATGCATGTGGGGGCGTGCATTCGTTCATGTGTGTGCATGTGTGTGAGCGTGTCCGTCTGTGCATGTATATGCATGTGGGGTGTGCATGCGTTCATGTGTGTGCATGCACGTGTGTGCATGTATGTTGTGCACATGTGTGTGCATGTGTGTGTGAGCGTGCATCTGTGTGTGCATGTGTGTGTATATGCATGTGGGGTTGTGCATGCATCCATGCATGTCCATGTATACGCATGTGGGGTGTGCATGTGTTCATGTGTGCATGCATGCATGTATGTGTGTATGTGTGCGTGCGTGTGTATGCTTTTGTGTATTTGCCTTCCTTCATTGACCCCCACCTGTTCCAGGACAGAGTCTTGCTATGTTGTCCAGGCTGGACAGTGCAGTGGCTATTCACAGGCGTGATCACAGCTCACTGCAGCCTCGATCTCCTAGCCTCAAGTGATCCTCCCCCCTCAGCCTCTGAGTAGCTGGGAGCGCAAGTGCCTGCTACCACACCAGCTTCAGTGCAGACATGCAAAGGCACAAAGTGGACACTCAGGAAGCTCAGAGAGAGCCTGTGGTCCCCAGGAAAGGCAACTCAAAGCCAGCTCCTAGGGACAAGGTCAGCAAAGAGCAAGCTTCACGCATCACAAGTCGACCACCTTGGCTTTGGGGTCCTAAATGTACCAAACACAGGGAGGACAGGAAGACGTGCCTGCTTACAGAAGCCTCTGTCCCAGCACAGAGGGACAGCCCTCATTCCTTCAGCCCCTGTCTCTCCACATGGTCACCAGGAGCATTGCTCAAGAAGGCCAGTCCCTGGGAAGGAACAGTAACCTTTCCAGCATGAAAGCCGAAGTCTAGGCCACAATGGGGCCATCTGTGAGGCCGACAGGGCCTCAGCACAGCTGGGGACACAAGCGGGCAGCAGACCCTGGAAGACTCCCTCACTGGAAGTCCTGGGCAGGAGGGGCCCCTGCCCACCCACTCGGCCCAGCCCAGCAGGGCACCTCTCCCAGAGCCAGTCCCTTCTCCCTCTGCCCCAGTAACAAACCTTTCCTCCCAGGAGTGCTGAGTGGCTGGGGGGGCGGGGCAGAGGAAACTCCACCCTGATTTTTCATTGTTTTTACAGAAAAGTTAGTTTCTGCCAAAAGGAAAAAATTAAAATGGGAACAGCCTCCCCCACCCCTGGGGAATTGTTATTCTCTTGATTAAACCCTCGCCTGGCCTGGCCACCGATGCTGTGCCTGGCAAATCCTCTCTCCTCCTTGGCTAAAGAAGGCCTTCCCGCTTCCTGCTCAGAAGGCCCAGGCCTTGCTGGAGTTTGAATCCAAAGCAAAAAAGAGGCAGGACCAGTCAGCCTGGGCCTGAGTAGGAGGCGTCCAGAGAGAGGACGCCATTGCAGAGCCATGGCCCAGGACCCCCTCCGGGCCCCACCCATCCCTCTGGACACACAAGTTAGGGTTCTGATTCTGAAAAGCTGTCACTGGGTCTCTGCAGCCCCCAAGGCTCCGTCAGTCCTGAAGTTTATCCTCCCTCCCTCTCCTTGGAGAACCAGCCCACTCGGGCTCACCGTGAAAGCCTCTGAGCTGTGGGCGTTCTATTTTCCCTTTCCGGCCTCCTCTGAGTCACAGAGCTGGGAGGAGGGGGAAGCCACTCTTGGAGATGGGCCCTCTTCTCCCCTCCTTGGAAGGCCCTGGGGGTAACTGGCTTTTGATCCCCTGCCCCAGCCCGTGGGTGGATGGCTGCACCCTGCTGTGCCCAGGCCAGTGTCCCTTCCCAGCCTGGCCCATCTCGGCACATCTGGCTCCCTGCCTGCCTGTCCCAGGCAGGTGATGTCTTCCAGCTTCTGTCTCTGCTATTTGGGGAGGTCAGGTAGGGGTGGGTAGGGTTGACGCCTGGGCCAATAATAAGTTGAAATGCTGGGAGGAGAGGACAGGAGACGTTCACCCCTCACACCACCTCCAGAGAAATCCAAGGCAGAAGTGAGGCAAAGGCTGACAGGGCTGGATACAGGGCCAAAGGGGAGGGTGCAGGTGCCCATTCCATTTCTGGGCTTGCTGACTGAGCTCCCCACCGCCAGCACCTGCATCTCTTTCCCTGGCCCCAAGCACAGCAGACAGGAAGCGCCAGGGAAGCAACACCTGCTTCCAGCCAAAACAGCCCTCAGTCAAAGCCCAGCAAGGCTTGGTGAACGAGTGCTCCAGGTCCCTGGGTCCTGAGGGATGAGCCTCCACCTGCCTTCCACGGGTCCTGGCAGGACTGTGCTCCAGCCGCCTGCAGTGGTAACCCGCTTCACAGCCCACTTTCTGTGTGCAAAGGTCCTTCCCTTCCCCGGCTCATTTCTCACGCCCCTGCCTGTGCCCCTGGGATCACCTCCCAAATAAACTACTGGGACTCAAGTATTTGAGTCAGCGTCTGCTTCAGAGGGAATCCAAAATAAGATGGGAGGGGCGGCAATGCTCCAGCCACCCGCTCCTCTGTCCTCTTTCACACAAATGTATCCTGCTTCTTTCCGATGTCCTGCTTAGCGGGGCTGGATTTATCTTCAAAAGTCCTGATTTGCCTCTGATTGAAAACCAATGTGCTCCCTGTGGTTACGGACAGCTGTGTGGGTTATCGTTTTGTTGAAGGGAATTGGCTCACTCTGAGTCAGCCATGCACAGGGGCTGCTGATGCAGTCTCGGTGTGATCGTTAAACTTTAAGTGTCAGTTTGACTGGGCTAAGGGATGCCAGACATTATTTCTAGGACAGTGTGTGAGGGTGTTTCCAGGAGATTCGCATTTGAATCAGTAAAGATCTGCCCTCACCAAGGTAGATGGGCATCAGCCAATCCATTGAGAGCCAACAGAACACAAAGGCATAGGAAGAGCACATTTTTCTCTGCTGGAGTGGGGACAGCCATCTTCTCCCACCCTCAGACATCGGACATTGGAGCTTCTCCTGGGCTGATGCCAGCATCCGCCTCCTGCCCCCGCCTCGTTCTCAGGTCTTCGGACCCAGGTTGAGTTATAGCACAGGATTTTCTAGTCCTCCAGCTTACAGGCAGCGTTTCCCAGGACTTCTTGGCCTCCATAGTCGTGTGAGCCAATTCCCATAAGTCTTCTTCTCTTACATATCTCTATATATCCTACTTATATATCCTACTGGTTCTGTTTCTCTGGAAAACCCTGACTAATACACCTGGGCTCCATTGCTAAAAGTATTGTCTCCTTAAGAAGGGAGATGAGAATAACTCACTCTCCTCCACTCTGGCCTGGCACCCTCTAGCCCAGGGGTCCCCAGCCCCGGGGGACCCCTGGACACTGGAGCTTCAGCAGGAGGTGAGCTGTGGGTGAGCGAGTGAAACTTCATCTGTATTTACAGCCGCAGCTGATCCCTCGCATTGCCCCCTGAGCTCTGCCTCCTGTCAGATCGGCAGTAGCATTTGATTCTCACAGGAGCACAATGCCTACTGTGAACTGCACATGTGAGGGGTCTGGGTTGCATGCTCCTTGTGAAAATCTAATGCCTGATGATCTGTCACTGTGAAAATCTAATGCCTGATGATCTGTCACCATCTCCCATCACCCCCAGATGGGACCAACTAGTTGCAGGAAAACAAGTTCAGGGCTCCCACTGATTCTACATTATGGTGAGTTGTATAGTTATTTCATTACCTATTACAATGTAACACTAATAGAAATAAAGTGGACAATCAATGTAATGCGCTTGAATCATCCTGAAACCATCCCCTGCCCCTGGTCCATGGAAAAACTGTCTTCCATGAAACTGATCCCTGGTCCCAAGAAGGTTGAGGATCACTGCTCTGTCCTATTATTTAGTTTTGGTAAAAGGAGGAACAGGGGAGCAGAGAGTAAATCATATTACAGGGAACTAACCAGGAAGGTAAAGGTTGAAATCAGGCTCCTTGAAAAATGATTAGGACTGGAGAAGACAAACTTAAGAGGGACAAAAGCCTCTCTTCAAGAATGCTAGAGGGTTACACTGCTACAAAGAAAACAGATGCACTCGAGGCCTGGCACGGTGGCTCACGCCTGTAATCCCAGCACTTTGGGAGGCTGAGGCATGCAGATCATGAGGTTAGAGTTTCAGACCAGCTTGACCAACATGCTGAAACCCCATCTCTACTAAAAATACAAAAATCAGCCAAGTGTGGTGGCAGGCGCCTGTAATCCCAGCTACTCAGGAGGCTGAGGCAGGAGAATCGCTTGAACCCGGAAGGTGGAGTTTGTAGTGAGCTGAGATGGAGCCATTGCACTCCAGCCTGGACAATGACAGCAAGACTCCATCTCAAAAAAAAAAAAAAGAAAGAAAGAAAAAAAAGGAAATAGATGCACTCTGTGGGCCTTGTCTTAGCCCATTTGTGCTTCTATAACAAAACACCCTAGACTATTCTTACAATTCTGGGGACTGGGAAGTCCAAGATTGAGGCACCACATTTGGTGTCTGGTGAGGGCTGCTCTCTCTCCAAGGTGGCATCTTGGTGCTGCGTCCTCACATGGCAGAAGGTGGAAGGGCAAGTGAGCACTCCCTTCAATCTCAGGACCTTTTATAACAGTGCCAATACCGTTCATGAAAGTGGGGCCCTCATGATTCAATCACCTCCCAAAGGACATGCCTCTTAATACTCTTGCACTAGAATTAAGTTTCAGTGGAAATCTGGAGGAGACGCCATCATTCAAACCATAGCAGGCACAAGGGATAAAATTAAGATGAGTGAGTGAAAACTCTGGCAATATGGATTTTCAGTCTCACAGCTGACTCAAGATGCCATAAGCTGCTGTTGGAAGGTTACTGAGGTCCTCATCACAGGAGGCATTCAAATACTGGAAACCAGTTGTGGAGAACAGCACAAGAGGACTCAGTTCAAGATCAAGACTTTGGGGTTTTCCCTGGCAGGTTTTAATTTGGCCCCATGGGTAAACTGATGGATTACTGTCTCTTTGATCTGATGTATGATAATACTCATTGGACATTGATTCGGATGGAGGCTGAGCCCTGCATGGGAGAAAGAGCGGAAAGCTGTGTGGGAAGGAGTGTGGTGGGAATGGTAGCAGCCTCAGCCTCTCTGTGCTCAGCAGGTAATCAGACCCCGCCCCTCCACAGAAGGCAGCTCACCCGTGAGGTTGTTCCCCTACCTCACTCTCTGGGGAATCCCAGCCCCGCACTCCCCCTGCCCCCACCACCCCAGCAGCTGACTGAAAAAATCTTCCCACTATAAACAATGCTGTCCCCAGAGAGTCTGGGATCTAGCATGTTCCGCTTTTGTTGCATTGCACTTCGGGGATCAGTCTAATGCCCCAGGGATGCAATAGTGCTCCTGACTCTGAAGTCAAAGGACCTTTTGCTGCCTGTCACTCAACCATAACTGGAGCTGACTGGGCTGATCTGTCCACGGAGTGTTCCAGACCTCCCTCCCTGGGTGACCTCCAAAGCTGCACCCTGTTCTCAAGAGGCATCTTCCCAGGCCAGAATCTCCATGCAAACCCCAAGGTTCTTTTGGAGGATACTGCAGGGTGGTCACACTTCTGAGATGATTCTGTGGCCCCTCCCAGCCCTGAGATCCCACGAAGCTTTCCTACCTAGGCCTCTGGAATGCCAGGAAAGGAAAGCCGAATGCTTAGAGCTCCTTACACTCGCCCCAGTCCCTGGCAGAAGGAAAGCTGCCCTGAGTCCCACTGGCTGTGGCAGTCCTCCTGGCTGCTGAGTGACTCATCAGCCTCAGCAGAGCCTACTGTGGTTGGCTTAGCTCCTCCCATGCTTGCCCTGACCACCCCACTGGGAAAGGGCTTCTCAGAACAGATAAGAATTAAGTAGCAGTTGCTCTTGGCCTCTCTAAGGCAGGGGGACAAAAGGGACCAGGCTGACCAGAGGCAAAACCATGGACCAGGCAAAGCGTGGTCCCAGACCCCTCTCTTCTGCCAGCTCCTCCCACCCTCTTGCCATCCAAAGCAACCACATTCCCAAAGGCCTCTTTGAGCTCCTTACCCCAATCAGCCCTTCCTCCCACAAGGGCTGCATGCCCCCAATAACCCCCTCTGTGCTTGCCTCCTCTTGCCCCATTTCTTCATTGACCGCCTTAACTGGAGGCCTGGAGGAAGGCAAGTGTATCAGGGAAAATAGTGCAAGCCCTTGGAATAGGCAAAAAAGATGAATGGGTATCTATCTAGCACACCTTTTGAGGTTATCTTCATTTTTCATTGTCTTTGAGCTATTTTGCCACTCTGCAAGTTGTAGAAAACTCATAATCATGCACATGACCCTTGTCCATAGAAATACAAATGAATTGTGTCCAGTGGAATGCGGGTGAATATAGCAGAGTGTCCTGCAGAATGCAATTGACTGTTGCCCTGTTGCATGCTTATGAATACACTTCAGCATTCCTTACTGCCTATGGATGTGAGGTTCTTTGAACCAGTTGTAACAATGCACTGGTATCTTCCCTAATTAACAAGTTAAATGAAATCACTGGCATATATTCATTTTGTATTTGTATGAGACTCAAGCGCTTACCTTTTATCAAAATTATCAACTGGGTGTGGTGGCTCACACCTGTAATTCCAGCACTTTGAGAGGCTAAAGTAAGAGGATCTCTTCAGCCCAGAAGTTAGGGGCCAGCCCGGGCAACATAGCAAGACCCCACCTCTACAAAAATTAAAAAGTTAGCCAGACATGGTGGTACACACCTATAGTCTTAGCTACTTGGGAGACTGAGGCGGGAGGATTGCTTGAGCCCTGGAGTTTGAGGCCACAGTGAGCTATGACTCCAACACTGCACTCCAGCCTGGGCCACAGAGTGAGACCCTATCTCAAAAAAAAATTTTTTTTTGTTTTGAGACAGAGTCTTTCATTGTCCCCCCGGGCTGGAGTGCAATGACATTATCTCAGCTCCACCTGAGTGGAGCAACCTCCACCTCCCGGTTTCAAGAGATTCTCTTGCCCTAGCCTCCTGAGTAGCTGGGATTACAGGTGCCTGCCACCACGTCCAGCTAATTTTTTGTATTTTTAGTAGAGACAGGGTTTCACTAGTTGACCAGGCTGGTCTTGAACTCTTGACCTCATGATCTGCCCGCCTCAGCCTCCCAAAGTTTTGGGATTACAGGCATGAGCCACCACGCCCAGCAAAAAAAAAAAAAAAATCTTTTTTAATAAAATTTAAAAATTATCCTTTAGCAAGGGTGGACCACTAATTGGTGGTCTTTCAAGCTCTGTGGGTAAGAGCTGGAGGATGGAGCATTTAAGCATTTCTGTATTTGGAATGTCCAGCAGGAGACGGGAGGCGGGGCCAGCTGTCCCTGTCTACCCTCGACCCTACATTCTCCTCCAAGCCAACTCTGGCCTTGCCCATTTTCCTTTGAGACTGACTCAGGAGTTCCCAGGACTCCAAGGCGCGGTGACTCACGCCTGTAATCTCAGGATTTTGGGAGGCCAAGGCAGGCAGATTACTTAAGGTCAGGAGTTCGAGACCAGCCTGGCCAACATGGTGAAACCGTCTTTACAAAAATACAAAAAAAAAAGAGAAAGTTCCCAGGACTCTGCTTTTAAAAACTGTCTCAGAACCGCCACCCCTGCCACTCCGCCTGCCCATCTCTGCAGTTGCTGGGTAACATTAAGGTCTTGCTGCTGCTGCTGTCACTTTTCCCTTGAAATGACTCACAGCACTTACTTAAAACAAGCATTAGGGGGTTACGTGTCCAACACATGCCTTTGGGGTCACATTCAAACCATAGCTGGGGTGATAGCTAAAGGGCACAAGGCCTTGGGTTTTTTCCAAGGTGATGAAATGCTCCAAAGTTGACTTAAGTGATGACTGCAGATATCTGTGAATATGCCAAAAACCACCTGCCAAAAACACAATGGATGAGTCACATGGTGGATTCATTTGCCAGGGCTACTATAACAGAATACAACAGGCGGGGTGCCTTCAACAACAGAAATGTATTTCCTCACAGTTCCGGAGGCTGGAAGTCTAAGAGAAGGTGCAGCAGGGTTGGTTTCTTCTTTTGTTTTTTTGAGATGGGGTCTCACTCTGTCTCACTGGCAGTGGTGCAATCATGGCTCACTGCAGCCTCTTCCTCCCAGGCTCAAGCGATTCTCCCACCTCAGCCCCCTGAGTAGCTGGGACTACAGGTGTATGCCACCACAGCTGGCTAATTTTTGTACTTTTTGTAGAGATGGGGTTTTGCCATATTGCCCAGGCTGGTCTTGAATTCCTGGGCTCAAGCTATCCTCCCGCCTCAGCCTCCCAAATTACTGGGATTATGGGCATGAGCCACTGTGCCCAGCCCACAGGGTCTGTTTCTTCTGAGGCCTCTGGCCTTGAGTTGCAGACAGCCACCTTCTCCTAGTGCCTGGTGCCACATGGTCCTTCCTCTGCCTGTGGGCATCTCTGCCGTTTCTCTGTGAGTCCAAATCTTCTTCTCTCAGGAGAACATCAATCTTATTAGATTGGAGCCCACCCTAATGGCCACATTTTAACTTAATCACCTCTCTAGAGTCCTATTTCCAAACACAGTCACATCCTGAGGGACTGGGGATGAGGGCCTCAACATGAATTTTGGAAGGACACAGCTTAGACCATATGAATTAGATCTCAATAAAACTGTGTTTTAGAAAATGAGCGAAAGATCCCCACAGCTTTTGCCAAAGAGGGGCCTCTTATTCCTCTCCAAGGGAGGTCACCATTTAACTTCCTCCCATATTTCTCCGGAATCAAAGGTGACTGTCCCAGCTTCCACTAACCTCAAATGGGCAGGCCAGGCCACAAGCAGGGGGTGCTGGTTTGGAGTCTAGTGGACCTGGCTCGCACCTGGTGGGACAGGTGGACTCTTGGGGCTTGAAGTGTCTCTAGGAGCCTCAGCCCCTGCAAGGAGCCAGGCAGCCCTCCAAAATGGGCAGGCCAGGCCACAAGCAGGGGGTGCTGGTTTGGAGTCTAGTGGACCTGGCTCGCACCTGGTGGGACAGGTGGATTCTTTGGGCTTGAAGTGTCTCTAGGAGCCTCAGCCCCTGCAAGGAGCCAGGCGTCCCTCCAAACATCCACGAGGAAATGTAAGCTGACTCGCCGACATGTACCAGGCTGTGCTAGGGGAGGGACAAAGAGAGGAAATTGGAGGCGAGTCCTTGTCCCACAAGGTAACAGGTGCCCTGCCTTTGGGGGTATCACCAGGGTGGGTGTTGTTCCCCACCTCAGGTAGCTCATAGCCTGGCCAGGACCACCCCACTCAAACCTGAACCCAGGCCTGAGGGTGGGTGGGAAAGCTGGGGGAACTGGAGACTGAGCTCCCTCATCCACTCTCTTTCCCCAGCATCCCAAGGGCTCCACAGAGATGACCTGAACACAGAATAAACAGGGCTCCCCATGGCAGCCGCCAGCAGTGGGTGTCTGAAGCAAGCCCTGGAGGGCTGGCTCCCTCTCCCAAGGCACACCGCCCACCAGGCTGCCTGTTGGAGCCTGCAGCCCCTGCTGATGCATCAGAAGGGCGATGCCTCTAAGATTCGAGCCGTCTCTCCTTCTGTTGTGAGTTGCTCTCCTGTGCGCTCCTGGCGGGCCTGGCACCTTCAAAGCATTCTGTGGATATTAACTAATTAGTGTAAACACAACAATACAGAGATGACCTATTAGGAGGCTGTTGTTGGTATCAGATGATTAAAGGTGGTGAAAGCCTCCCCAACAGTTCTTCTGGGACTCAGCTCCAACTTTTCTCCCTGCAAGCCTGGTCTCATGGCCTGGAGAAGCATAATGAGGTCAGAGTCTGGTGAATTCGGAGTGGATAAGAAAATGCAGTGCCTGTTGCCTCCACCAGTTAACCCAAAGAATCTGTGGCAATGGCTGCTCAGGATGAAATCTTGACCTGGACTACAGGAGACAAGAAGTTTGGACTTGTGTGTGACCAAGGGGTCTGGGACTCCCAGTGTCCATAGGTCAGCGCTCAACTAGCGCCAAGGAGAACCCTAAAAGGAGACAGCCATGCAGCGGGGAGGGTCAAAGGAGCCAGGCGGCTGGCTGCTGGGCCCTGCTGGGACACTGACTTTCTTACCTCCGTGGGCTTCCTCAGAGGCAGTCATATTGGCTCATCTGACTTGCACATACGTGTGAGTTGGTAGGTTCTATATTTTACCTGTGAGGTACACAAAGCCCAGATAGCTTTGCCCAAGGTCACACCAGGAGGAAGCAGCTGGAGCCAGCCCAGAATCCCTGATCTCTGGAAAGTCACCTCATTCATTCATTCAACAAACTCTCCAAAGCATTAAAAACAGATACCTGCATTCTTGTCTCATCAGCAAATCACGGCACTCTTGCCTTCTAAATTTATCCAGAATCAGCTACTTCTTACGTTCCCCAAATGTCATGCGACGACTGCAGTAGCCTCCCAACAGCTCCCCATGCTTCCCCTAACCCCCTGTCCCCCGCAGTGTCTGAACACATCAAGTGTCAACACAGCAGCCTCTTTAGCTCAGAAAACCCCAGCGGCCTTCATCCCAATCAGAGGAAGCACACAACCCTCACAACTCCCTTCTCTCACTCCCAACTGGCCTTCTTGCCTTCCTCCACAGCGCCCAGCACATTCCACGTTAGGGCTGTGACACTTGCAGTTCCCTGTGCCTTGAGCCCTCTTCCGTCAGAAACCGCTTGGCTTGCTTCTTCGCCTTCCCCAAGAGGTCTTCCCTGTCCACACTGTCTAAACAGCCATCAGCAAACTTTTTCTGGAAAGGGCCAGATTGTAAACATTTTCAGCTTTGCAAGCCAGACAGTCTCTGCAGCAACTCTTCAGCTCAAAAGCAGTCCTAGGCCACACATGCATAGAGGAACAGCGCTGTATTCCAATAAAACTTTATTTATAAACACTGGCTACCGTGGACTGATTTGACCCAGGGACCGTTGTTTGCCAACCGCTGATCTAAAAAATCAACTCACCATTCCCTCCTCTCTCCTCAGCTTCATTGTTCTTGGTGGCACGCATTGCCATGTGATATATAGATAATTGTCTACCTCTTTGTCACCTGCCTCTGCCACTGGGACATCAGCTTCACAAGAACAAGGACTCTGTCTATTTTGCTTATTGCTGTATCTTTAAGTCCTCAGACAGCATCTGGCATACAATCAGCACTCGTATTAAAAATAAATACAAGCCACACATTATGCATTGGGGAGGAGGACACCCGCTGGCTTCAACAAAGATTCGGGTTCTGTAATTATATCTTTTCAGCATGGGTTTCTCTAAGGAGCAAGCAGGAAGAACAGGTATGAGTAGCAAGACCTTCAGACCAGCCCAGTGCCTGGAGACTCTGGACTCAAATGAAAAGCACTGTCTGAGCCTTGTCTGGAAAGGAAACTCTCCAAGTGTCTGAGCCTCATAATCAACCAGCAGGAATGCTTGTGACATTTCATAACAAATAATAACAATTTCTTACCTCCATGGGCTTCCTAAGAGGCAGTCATACTGGCTCATTTGACTTGCACATACCTGTGAGTTGGTAGGTTCTATATTTTACCGATGAGGTACACAAAGCCCAGAGAGCTTTGCCCAAGGTCACAACAGGAGGAAGCAGCTGGAGCCAGCCCAGAATCCAGGCTTCCAGCTTCCACCACAGCCCTGCTCTGACACATCCTCCTTAAAGGCCAGCCTCCTGTTTCCCCGATGCATAAACCAGTGCTAACGCAACATATCACTTAACAGATATTCGCCGAGTCCCTATCTGATGCAAGAAACTGAACTAAGTGCAATGCAGGAGAAAAAGATATTCGAGTAAGTTCTGGTTGTAAAGAGACTCCACAGGAGAGCCAGTCTGACCTTCCAATGCAGGAATCTCCTTTACGGCATCGCATGCTGGTTATTACTGTAAACCAAAATCACCACAAACTTGGCAGTTTAAAACAACAGTTTCTGTGGGTCAGGAGTGTGAGTGTGGCTTAGCTGGGCCCTCTGCTTCAGGGTCTCATCTAAAAGCTGTAGCCAACATCAGAGCTGCAGGCTTATCTGAGGCTCAGCCCAGGAAGGTCTGCTTCCCAACTGTCATGGATGGTGGCAGCGTTCAGTTGCTTGTGGCCTGTTAAATGGAAAGCCGCACTTTCTTGCTGGCTATTGGCCTGTGGTCACCATCGTGTCATGCTGTTGGACAGAGGCTGCTGTTGGCTCCTTGCTTTGTGGGCCTCCCCAGTGTGGCCACTTACTCCATCAAAACCAGCAAGAGAGAGATTCTCTCAGCAAGACAGATGTCACAATCTTATGGAATCACAAGAGTGACATCCCATCGCTTTGCTGTATTCTATTGCAATGTAAAGGCAAGTCACAGGTGCTGCTTGCACTGAAGGTGAGAGGACTGCATAAAGCCATGAACGCCGGCAGGTAGGACCGTGGAGCCAGCATACACCCTGTCCACCTCATCTGCTAGGTCTTCCAACTCTCCCTGAACATCTTCAGAGACACACTGACCACTCCCTCACAAGGCAGCTCATTCCATTCTGATGTCACTTGAATGGTTAGAAAGTTCTTCCTAGCATCAAACCCAAATCCATCTCTCTATGGCTTTTAATCATTGATCCAAGCCCTGCCGTCTGGAGTGACATAGAAAAATTCTAATCTGGGCCAGGCACGGTGGCTCATTCCTGTAATCCCAACACTTTGGGAGGCCAAGGCTGGCAGATCACTCAAGTTCAGGAGTTCAAGACCAGCCTGGCCAACATGGTGAAACCCCATCTCTACTAAAAACACAAAAAATTAGCTGGGCATGGTGGTACATGCCTATAGTCCCAGTTGCTCAAGAGGCTGAGGTGGGAGAATCACTTGAACCCAGGAGGTAGAGGTTGCAGTGGGCTGGGATCATACCACTGCACTCCAGTGCAGTGCGATACAGTGAGACTCCACCTCAAGAAAAAAAAAAAAAGAAAAATTCTAATCTGGCAGAAGTTGGACTCCAGGAGGGCAGGGATTTGCTGTATCCTCGGAGAAGAAGGTTGGTTGCTGGAAAGTTCCAGGCACATCAAAGGTATTCCATAACTACGTGTTGAGAATAGAGAACAGTGGTTCAAGAGGTTGTCTCAGCAGCTTATTGGCTGCTTTCAAATGCAGAGGTAGCCTTGTATAGGAACTTGCTTATCCTGTGTCTTGAGGGACAGACCTTCACACCCTTCCTTGGGAGACTGGCACTTTAAGAGGCTCTATTCTAACCCTGGCACATGACTTGCTCAAGGTCACATAACTGGTAAATGGCAGGTGTTGGACGCCAAGCCTCTTGACTTCTAGCATTTCTCTGCCTCTCTATCTTTGTGTGTGACTGAATGTGAGACAGGGACACCAGACAGGCCTGGATCCTGCCTCCTGGGAGTTCGCAACTCTAAGCTATTTCCTCTACCTTCTGTGAACTGCCTTGATCCCTGGTCAGCAAACTAGACGTGGTATCCTCAAAGCCAGACACAGGTGAGCAGCTGGCCTCTGCGGGCTGCAGCAGGGATCCAGGCAGTCACTGCCTGCTGCTTTCACTTAGGACTGCTGTGCACCTGCTCTCCTTCTCCCACCAGGAATGACCACACCCAGTATACCTCCTAGGGTGTTGGCGGCCTCCCCAACACTGAGCGCCCAGCCTACTTCAGCCTCCAGGCTTCCAGTTTCCTGGCAGTCAGGTCCGTTTGCTCTGGAGCTTCTCAAGGGGCCCCCAGGTCCTTCATCACTGCACCTGCAGCTGCAGTACAGGCCTTGACCCATGGCAAATTTAGCAGGTGTTGAATGGATGATTTGAGCCCACAGGATCTGAAGACCTTGGCTGGGAATCTCAGTGGTGAGGCACAGCCTGCCTGAGCCAGTGAGAGGAGAGGTGGAGCATCTACAGGGCTCCAGGAAGCCCCTGCTGCAACCCTGCCTGCAAGTCGAGGAGTCGGAGGGAGCTGAGACTGAATTTCAAGTTCTGGGGAAATGGAAAGGCCACGAGGAGAAGCAGGACCTGAAAGCCACTTTCCCTTCTCGGAAATGTCCGTGTCACCATTATCCCCAACACCTTCCTTTCCACTTCCCTGCCTCTAAGGGACCCTCCCACCATCAGCTTCCTCCTCTTTATCCTGTGCCTCCAACTTCCCCCTTCCATGGCTGCTATATAATAAGCATTCAATAAATATGAGTCATTAAATAGTCACTCCTGTTCCTGCCTCTTCTCCCTCTCTATATTAACACACTCAAGGTTCTATCACCTAAGAAAATTAAAACTTTCCAAAATGTTTCCCACATGTGGTTGGCTATCGATGATTTTTATTTCTGCCTTTGCATTTTTACATGTCAGAGTTCTCTACCACACACATGTCTCTAAGAGGATTACGATGAATAAGAGCTGACGTTGGCTGAGCAGGAACTCTGGGCCGTCCCTCTTGCTAGAAGTTTCCTATGCATCCTATCGGTTCAGCCTCTCGACAACCCCATGTAGGGTTATCAACTGTCCCAGATGGCCCAGGCCTGAGGGGCTTCCTGGGACAAGAGACTTTTATTGCAAAAACTGGGATAATCTCAGGCAAACCAGGATGGTTGGCCACCCTTCCATCAAGGAGGCACTATCATGTTCCCCATTTTACAGATGAGAAAACTGAGGCTCAAAGAGGCTTAAAACTCTGCCTCGGGGCCAGGCACAGTGGCTCATGCTTGTAATCCCAGCACTTTGGGAGGCCAAGGCGGGGGGAGATCAGTTGAGGTCAGAAGTTCGAGACTAGCCTTGCCAACATGGTGAAACCCCATCTCTACCAAAAAATACAAAAATTTGCCAGCTACGGTGGCACATGCCTGTAGTCCTGGCTACTCGGGAGGCTGAGGCATGAGAATTGCTTGAACCCAGGAGGCGGAGGTTGCAACGAGCCGAGATCGCACCACTGCACTCCAGCCTGGGTGACAAAATGAGACTGTCTCAGAAAACAAAAACAAAAACAAAAACCTGCCTCAGAATCTGATCCAAAAAGGGACAAGCAAAGGACGTAAGTAGACGTTTCTCCAGAGAAGACATACGAATGGCCAAGAAGCCCACGAAAACATGCTCAACAGCATTAGTCATCAGGGAAATGCAAATCAAAACCACAATGAGGTTGAGGTGCCATTCACACGCTCAACAACAGCCATAATTTTGTTTTAAAACTGAAAATAAGCGTTGGTGAGGTTATAGAGAAATTAGAACACTTGCACATTGCTGGTGGAAATGTAAAATGTTTCAGCCACTGTGGAAAACAATTTGGTGATTCCTCAAGAAGTTAATCATAAAATTCCTACATAATCCATGATTCCACTCCTACAACTATACCCAGAAAAACCTGAAAATAGAGACTCAAACAAATACATGTGCACACACGTTCATAGCAGCATTATTCACGCCATCCAAAAAGTGGAAACAATCCAGATGTCCATCCAACAAATGAATTGTGGTCCATCCACACGCCGGAATATGATTCCTTAAAGAGGAATGAAGCTCTTAGACAGATGGAACCTGAGAACGTAAAACTCAGTGAGAGAGGCCACAGGCCACATGCAAAGCTCCTGTTTAACCTGATTGCATTTTTTTTTTTTTTTTTTGAGATGGAGTCTCATTCTGTCACTCAGGCTGGAGTGCAGTGGCGTGATCTCGGCTCACTGCAACCTCTGCCTCCCAGGTTCAAGCCATTCTTCTGTGTAAGCCTCCCAAGTAGCTGGGATTACAGGCGTTCGACACCACCTCCAGCTAATTTTTGTATGTTTTAGTATAGAGGGGTTTCGCCATGCTGGCCAGGCTGGTCTTGAACTCCTGATCTCAGGTGATCCCCCCACCTCAGCTTCCCAAAGTACTGATTGCATTTTTATGAATTATTCAGAGGCGGCAATACATGGAGACAACACAGATTGGTGGCTGCCAGGGGCTGCGGAAGGAGGAAGGAGGACTGACTACCAGTGGGTACGAGGTTTCCTCTTGGGTGATGCCAAGGTTTGGGAACTTGTAGAGGTAGTGGTTGCACAACACTGAATATACTAAATGCCAGTGAATTGTACACTTAAAAATGGCTCATTTTGAGATGTGAGTTTCACCTTGATTTACCAAAAACGACAAAAACAAAACCTGTACTTCAGGTCACACAGCTGATGAACACAGAGCTGGCCCCAGAGCATATCACACCCACCAGCCCACCTTCCCTGACCACTGGAGCCCCGTGTCGCTGCTAGTCCCCCAACCCCCGCCTGCCTCCCACGCTTCTCCAAAGCCTCTCTCTACTTGTCCACTCGCCATTTGCTTGTCACCAGGGTCAGGCTTCCCCGCCCACCACCCTGTGCTGGTCACCCACCCTCTTCTGCTGGGCAAGTCCAGTGAACAGCACTGGGGGGTATTTGCCATTTTCCCCTGCAGACTGCTGCAAACTGCCTACATAAAATTACTCAGAAAAACCCAGGGAGGCCAAGCATGGAGGCTCACACCTGTAATCCCAGCACTTTGGGAGGCCAAGGTGGGCAGATCACTTGAGATCAGCAGTTCAAGACCAGCCTGGTCAACATGGCAAAACCCCGTCTCTACTAAAAACACAAAAATTAGCCGGGCATGGTGACAGACCCCTGTAATCCCAGCTACTTGGGAGGCTGAGGTGGGAGAATCACTTGAACCCAGGAGGCAGAGCTTGCAGTGAGCTGAGATTGTGCCACTGTACTCTAGCCTGGGTGACAGAGTGAGACCCCATCTCACAAACAAAAAAAGAAAGAAAGAAAAGAAAAGAGAGAGAGAGAGAAGGCAAAGGAAGAAAAGAAAAGAAAAGAAAAGAAAAGAAAAACCCAGGGAGGACAGGACCCAAGCCGGTCACCTCCTGAGGCTGCTGCTTTGCCCCTCTAAGGACGTCTCAAGGGCTATGTCTTCCGATGCCCCCTCTTCTCCTCTCGGTCGGCCCCCACCTCACGGGCCTGCCCTGCAGGTTGTCGCGGGGGGCTCTTCCTCCTTTGTTTTTCTAGCCTTCGCTCAGCTCAGTCAGTCGGAGCCTGACCATGGGAGTTGCTCCTCTCTGGGGCAAGAGAATCATTCCTGTCTCCTGTCGAGGCGACCCTTGGTAGGAAGGTAAGGTCACTGTCCCCAGAAGGCCTGTGGGAAGAGGCACTGCATTTTACTCAGAGCCCCTGCAGCCGGGGAGCTGAGGAGGGGCCATTTGTCTCCTCTGTCTATCAAGACACACCTGAGAAGCAGGTGGGGAGAGAATCCACAGAGCTCCTGCAGGTGGCCCTCTAGGTGGGACGGGGCCGCTCTGCTTCCTGGGGCCGCAGGGAAGGCGTCACAGGCTAAGGGTGGACCCTGGACATGGCTGCAGTTCTCACCATTTAGCTGTGGGGTCTCTCTTCACACCTCCGTCCCGAGTGTCAGGGAAGGACTGGGCGGAAAGCAGCCAAGAAGCGGGTCTCATCCACAGACACGCGGGGCTTCAGGGTGGAGGAGCCACAGCCCAGTGGGGTGAACAAGGTGCCAGCAACTGCGTAGTGACCGTCAGGGCAGCCATCAGTTCCTCCTATGAAACCCCACAAGGGCGGCTGGGACTTGTCACCCTGAAGAGTCTGCAGTCCCCTCGCACAGGTCATCTTGGAGCAGGCAAATTCATTAAAGGCCCCTGGGGCCAGGAGGAGGCTCAGTACAGTCCCAGAAGTTTCCATGAAAGCCAGAAGCAGTGCTCTCAGCTTCAGCCAGGATCCTCCTGCCTGCACCTTGGTTGACCACCCAAGGCCTGGGTGCTCCTGCCTCCAGCCCCCTTTCCCACCATGAATCCACATGGTCTCCTTCTTTCCTGGTACAGCCACAGGACAGCTCTGTCACACCCTCCCCAGTGACCTACCATGAGCCACCTGGGCCAACTGGCCCTCCTTCCCCACAGAGCCCTTAGCGCCCAGGACATCCCAGCCGGTGCAGGCCCAGAAGTCCTGGGCTCCCTCTGGGCTCCTATGTAAAGCCAGAGCCCTGGAGGCCAGGTGTTTCCTGTGGGTGGGGGCCTAAAAGGTTCTATCACACTCACACTCCACCTCCTCCTCCTCCAGGGCCTCCCACTCGTGGCTCAGGCTCTGCTGTTGTCAATCAGAGGGAAGAGAGAAGGCCCCGGGGTTGGAGTGTGTGAAGGCCTCCACTCTCTATCACAAGGTGGGCAGGGGTGGGGGAGTCTCAGGGCAGCAAGGCAGGAAGGGGAGAAACACCCAGAGCTTGGGGGCAGAGATAAGTAAGGGGCCCCCAGTTCCAGGCAGCCTGTGGGTGTGGCCTTCTGGGACCAGCCAGACAGCCTGGCATGGACAGCCTCACTCTCCTCGCTGCTTTGCAAATACCACAGGTGGTCAAGCACCCACGTGGTCATCACACACCCGCGCCTTGCAGGTCCAGGATGAAGCTGTGATCATCGCTGGCTGGGAAAGCAGCTTCCCGGCTCCCTCTCAGCAAGCGGAGTGCAATGGGGTGGGCGGCTGCTTGCTGCAGACTCACTCCTATCCCCAAAGGAGCCTTGAGAGGAGGCCCCACCATATGGGGAGACTGAAGATCCAAAAGGCCCAGCCTGCCCAAGGAACTCCCAGTGAATGGCAGAGCCTCTTCCTGTCCCAAAACTCTGCCTCTGGCCACCCCCAAGCACTGCCCCTCTGGTGGCATCAGGAACCCGAGAAAGAAACCTCAGGCGGGGCCGGCCGAGAGCCCTTCTCCCAGGCTTGCCTCCAGCTGTGCAGGAAGCCCACCTGTCCAAGACTCACCTGGAGCATTTGATGAAAAGCAGTCCTGGGCCCCCACCCTCCCTGGCCTACTTGAACAGGATCTCGAGGGGTGGACCCAGGACTCTGCCCAAGACTGTTGAGTCCCTCCCTCCCCGGTCTTTGAGGTGGCAGGGCCTCCCCTTTTGCCTCCGCTCCCCTGTCCCTGCCACAGCTGCCTCCTCAGGACTCTGTTGCTCTTTTTCTCTGAGCTGCTCTGGCTCTCAGTGGTGGGGACCTGATGTAGCACTGACATGTTTCATCTGCTTGACTAGCAGGTCAAGGACAACCTGGAGGTGGACAAGTCATCAGGACCCCAGACCAGGAAGGACGGAGGCTCCAAAGTCCACCAGTAGAGGGAAGAAAATAGCCACTGTCCCCAGACAGAGCCACCAGTCACACAGGGACAGGATCCCAGAATGAGCACTGGGCAGGGTTCTCAGGGACGTTGAGCTCTGGTCTTCCCTGTGAGCGG
Source organism: Rhinopithecus roxellana (assembly GCF_007565055.1). Classification (NCBI taxonomy): domain Eukaryota; kingdom Metazoa; phylum Chordata; class Mammalia; order Primates; family Cercopithecidae; genus Rhinopithecus; species Rhinopithecus roxellana. The sequence goes on along the minus strand of NC_044567.1, from coordinate 2,522,975 downwards.
CCTTGGACAAGTCATCTGCCCAGACTCTCCATACCCCGTACTGTGTCTTCTCAGAGAGTGAGCGTTCAGAAGCATGGTGCTCTCTGAAGTCTGTGGCTGGGATGTCCATGGCAGTGACGACCTTCTGAAAACCGTGTGGTCTCTGTCCCACTTTCAGCTTCACAGTGCACGAAAGCAAGTCCAGAGTAAGTGCCCCCAACAGGGCTCAAGACCTTCTTCTTGGGCGTCCCTGTCACATCAGCTTCTTTTAAGTTAACTTTTTCTTGCAGTACAGTACGAATAAAGAAAAGTCTAACACTATGTGTCCAACTCCATTTGGACTTTCACAAAGTGAGTACATTCATGTCCTCAGCTCTCAGATCAAGAAGAACATATTGCCAGCTCCCAAGTCCCCTTCTGCCTCTTCCTGTCATTAATACCCTAAGACAACCACGACCTTGACTACTAATCCCAGAGGTTAATCTGGCCTCCTTTGGAATTACATGACAGGTACACTGTTGCGTCTGGCCTCTCCTCCCACAGGGAGTCTGAGCCTCACCACATGACGTCATAACTCTTCTCTCTCACTGCTGTAGCCCAGCCCATCTCATGAACAAAGCACCATTCGTGTATCCATGCCTCTGTGGATGGATGCTTGGCTCGGTTTTGGGTTTGGGCTATTATGGTGCTGTCATGAACAGTCTTTTGGTGAACATTTGCACACGTTTGCTTTAGGAAATCCTTGGGAAAGGAATTGCTGGGTTGTTGGGCAGACGTGTTCAGCTGCAGTAGGCCCTGCCAGCTTCCTCAAGTGGCCGTACAAATTCACCCTCCCTCCATCGTTGTGGGAGGCCCCAAGCTGCCCCTCGGCACCAACATCTGGGATGTCTTTTTCTTTTGAACCACTCTCTTTCTTGGATTTCGTGTAATGCTGTGATTGTAATTTGTATTTCTGTGATGACTGGTGAGGTTGAGCACCTTTTTCTATGCTATCATCTTTCTTTTTTCTGTTTTTATTTTGGGTTTCTAATAGACACATAATAATTGTACATATTTATGAGGTATATGTGATGTATTGGTACATGCATACAATTTGTAATCATCAAATCGGGATTTCAGGACATGTACCCCTTCAAACATTTACCATTTCTTTGTGTTAGGAGCATTCTGAATCTTCTAGCTATTTTGAAATACACTACAAATTATTGATATCCATAGTCACCCTATCATGCTATTGAACACTAGAACACGTTCCTTCTATCTAACTGTATTTTTGTACTCATTAACCAACCTCTCTTCATCCTCTCTCCAACTCCCTACCCTTCCCAGCCTCTGGGAACCACAATTCTACTCTCTACCACCATGAGATCCATCCTTTCAGCTCCCACATATAAGAATATGCAGTATCTGTCTTTCTGTGCCTGGCTAATTTCACTTAATATTATGACCTCTGGTTCCATCCATGTCGCTGCACATGATAAGATTTCATTCTTTTTGTGGCTGAATAATATTCCACTGGGTATATGAACCCCATTTCCTTTATCCAGTGTCCTTGATGAACACTGAGGTTGATCTCATCTCTTGGCTACTGTGAATAGCGCTGCAGTAAACATGGGGGCTCCACTGTCCTTTCATATTGAAGTTCTTTATATATTCTGGGCACTAAACATAGATATAGATATGAGTATAGACATAGATACGGATATGGATATGGATAGGTTGAATATGGATATAGATGTGGATATATATATGGATGTGGATATGGATATGGATATAGATATGGATAGATTGGATATGGATATGGATATATAGATACAGATATGGATGTGGATATGGATGTGGATATAGATATGGATATAGACACAGATATAGATATGGATAGATTGATATGGATATAGATGTGAATATGGATATGGATATAGCCATGGTTGCAGGTACAGATATAGATATGGATAGACTAGATATGGATATAGATATGGATGCAGATCTTGATATGGATATAGATATAGATATGGATATAGACATGGATAGATTGCATATGGATATAGATGTGGATATGGATATGGATATGGATGTGGATGTGGATATAGACATGGATGTGGATATAGATATGGATATAGATAAGGATATAGACATGGATAGATTGATATGGATATAGATGTGAATATGGATATGAATGTGGATATGGATATAGCCATGGTTGCAGGTACAGATATAGATATGGATAGACTAGATATGGATAAAGATATGGATGCAGATCTTGATATGGATATAGATACAGATAAGGATATAGACATGGATAGACTAGATATGGATATAGATGTGGATGTAGATATAGATATAGATATGGATATAGATATAGATTTGGACAGATTGGAAATGGATATGGATGTGGATATGAATATAGATGTGGATATGGATATAGATATGGATGCAGATCTTGATATGGATATAGATATAGATATGGATATAGACATGGATAGATTGCATATGGATATAGATGTGGATATGGATATGGATATGGATGTGGATGTGGATATAGACATGGATGTGGATATAGATATGGATATAGATAAGGATATAGACATGGATAGATTGGATATGGATATAGATGGGGATATGGATATAGATATGGATATAGATGTGGATATGGATATAGCTATGGTTGCAGATATAGATATAGATATGGATAGATTGATATGGATATGGATGTAGATATGGATATGGATATGGATATAAATATGGATGCAGACATAGACATATCATAGATATGGATGTGGATTACAAATGTCCTCTCAGACTCTCTCAAGGTGATGCTTCTTCTTTATTCAGTTAATGCAGTGACTTACACTGATAGGCTCTCCATTGTTAAACCACCTCTCCATTCCTGGAATAAACTCAACTTGGTTGTGATGCGTTCACTTTTTGCATGTTGTTTGGTCGGAGTCGCCAGTGTTTGTCTTAGGACTATTGCACTCACATTCATGGGGGGGGCCACCTGTAATTTTCTTTTCTTTTCTCGACGTTTCAGTGGAAGGTCTGTGTATCAGGGTTAAACTGCCTCATAAAAGGTGCCGAGAGGCATCCCTCTTTCTCTGTTCTCTGTGAGAGTCCGTGTGAGGTGGGTTTGATTGACACATTTGTTGTCAATTTGGGGAAAGGCTCACAGGGCTCATCTCTGTCAGGCCAGGGGGCCATGTCTGGGGGTCAGGCATCAATGGCGTTGTCTGTATTCTCATGGGGCAGGAGCGTGGGGAATGGGGAGAACCTGGCTTGTCACATGACAAAAGTCCCTGAAATGGGCTTGAACAGGAGGGCAGGGTCTGCAGCCAGGGCCTCTGCCTTCTCCTCCGTGTTCCTTCTCAGCTCTCTGTTCCTCCAGGGCCTCCCGCCACCCTCCTGCCCACTGTCCTGCTTTCCTCCTGTTCCATCTGGGCCCCTCTTCCTCTGTCTCCACCTCTCTCTCAGCCAGGACTATTCATAGACCCCTCCTGATGCTGTGCGTGCCTACATGTGTGTTTATGTGTGTGTGTTTATGTGTCTGTGTGTGTCCGTGTGTTTATGTGTGTGCTTGTGTGTGTGTGTGCATGTCTTTGTGTGTGTTTGTGTTTGTGTGTGCAGGTTTTGTGTGTGTGTTTGTGTTTGTGTGTACAGGTTTTGTGTGTGTGTTTGTGTGTACTGCATGTGTGTGCATGTGTTTATGTGTGCATATGCATCTGTGTGTGTCTGTGCATGTGTGTTTGTTTATGTGTGTGCGTGTTTATGTATGCATGTGTTTGTGTGTGTCTGTATGTTTGTGTGTGTTTATATGTGTGCATGTGTTTGTGTGTTTATGTGTGTTTGCAAGTTTCGTGGGTTTGTGTTTGCGAGCATGTGTTTGTGTGTGTTCTGTGTATGTGCATGTGTTTTGTGTGTGTGCATGTGTTTATGTGTGTACGTGTGTGTGGGTATGCATCCGCTCACATGTATGTGTGTGTGCACGGCCAGCAGCAGTGGCCACTGCTGGGAGATTCTGCCCACTGCTTGAGGCTGCCCTGTTCCTTCACCAGCTGTGACTGGGACTCAGGCCTGTGCCTCCTCCTCGGCCACGCTCATGCCCCCATTCCCACCTTCACCACCTCCGCCTCCTCTGTTTCCCGACCCTGCTGCTGGAGCGCGCAGCCCTGCGGTGACCCCACCGCATATGCCTGAACAATGTTCTAGAGCGCCATGAAAGATTCAGGCGGGTAAAGCACTAGCACATGTGCCGACTGAGCTCCCGGCTGGCGGAGGCAGAGAGGCGGCAGGGCAGAGCTGTGGCGTAGGCAGGAGCTGGAGTGGAGGTGGGCCCTGCACCGCGGGCCTCCTGGCTCCTGCCCTGGTCACACAGCGGGAGTGCCTCACCTCCATGCCCCCAAGCCCAGAGCATCGCAGCCAAGGCGAGGCGAGGAGGAGGGCACCCCGTAGCTGACAATCAGGCGAGTGTTCCCTGAGAGCAGACGCAGCACCTAAATTATGCATGGCCCAGGCCAGGTGCTGACTGGGCTGCCCTGGAGGGATTGCCCACTGCCTTTTTCAGGGATTAGTCCCTTAATGACCCCTAAAAATGAGCAAGCAAACGTGGGCATTCAGCCGAACGCCTGCCCTTGCCTGATAGAAATGCAGCTGTCTGGTCTCAAGGCTGTGCCATCGATGCTCTGGGAATAGGTCCTTAGGGAAGGACCTAGCCACACCCATGCCAGATCAGCCAGCTGTGATAATGGCTGACGCTCCCTGACGGAGGAGTCCCCCATCCTCCAAAGGTTCCTAACCAAGCCCTGGCCTGGGAGCCTCCCTGTCAAGCCTCCGGGTGGCCCTGCCCAGGAGCTGGACCCAAAGCCCAGGCCACACCTGCCACACCGTCAGCATGACCCTGGCTGGCCTGGACAGAAGAGACAGGCAAAGGTAAGTGTCCAGCGAGAAGGGTCATGGCCTGCCCCGGCGAGGGCTGTCCTCTTCCACTGGCCCACATCTCTGTTCTATGACCCCAGCCCTCCTGGGAGAGGAAACACCAGGGAGCCTAGCAACCCGGATTGGAGCCCAGGGTTGGAGTCCAGGATTGGAGCCCAGAATTGGAGTCCGTGGATCTCTGGTCCAGGCCCTGCAGCTGACTCACACCATGCCCTTGGGTACATCCCTTCCCACTCTAGGCCCCGTGGCCCTCTCCTCAAAGGAACAGAATTATTCCAGGTGACAAGGACTGTCCCCACTCCAACAGTCTACAGCTCCATGGGATCTGGGCTCAATGAAGCCAATGTGTGGCCCTGGAGATGCCCGGGGCTGTGAGGGGTGGTGGGATGAGTCCCCTTCAGTCCTGGAAAAGTGTCCCCGTGGGCTTTCTCCCAGCCAGGGGCTTTGTGGGCTCTCAGCAGAATTGTGTTCATCGTTATCATTCATGGCAATAACGAAAATAATAGTAACATCCTAATCATAGGCTCCTGGGCAGGATGGTGGCTGCCTTAAGGGACTCTTTAACACAGGGGAGAGGAACATTCTCAGAAACTAAAGAAGCTCCCCAGGCTTGGGACTGCAGGGAAGTGACCGAGGGGCAAAGGCCTGCAACCCCAGCCATAACCCTTGGCCACAGGTGGGCACCTCTGCAGGGAGGCAGCATCGGCAGGAGCATTTCCTGACCCAGGGCTTGGCTCTGGAGCCCAGAGAGCCTGCCCTGGCCCGAGACTCATTCAAAGAAGCAGCAGAATCCCCAAGACAAGCTTCTTCCCCCTGCACCCCTAGGAGCCCCTCCTGTGGCCTCTGCTGCAGGCACCTTACTTCAAAAGAGATCCTAGCAAACTGAGTTCACCCAGTTGGCGCCAAGGAGAGGAGAGGGAGGTAAGGACCGGCAGGGAGAGGAGATGGCACTGGGAAAGCTTTGCCTGCAGGGAGGGGAACCCCAGCTTCAGCCAGGGAGTGGGGCAGAGCAGTGCCCTGGGGCAGAAATGCGCTGGCCCTGAGGGAGGGTAGCTGCAGAGCTAGCAAAGGCCGGACATCCAGGCAGTGCTCCTTTCTCCCACCCCCACCCTCCACTCCCGCCCCACTCAGCAGAAGGTGGGTGCCTTCAGCAATTTCCCCCCGGACCACCCTCACCCAATGCCTGGGTCATAACAGCGGTCCCAAAAAGACACGAGCTGATGGGCCAAGCTGGGCCCAGTTCCCGGGCAGTTGTGGCCGGGGTGGTGGGGCAGGTCCCACAAAACCAACAAGGATTGGGGGGTGGTAGTTAAAGCGTGGGCCCCCAGCACTACGGAAGGCTGGGCCATCACCCCCAAAGGTACCTGCCTGCTATGTAGCGCGTCCTGTGAATAGGAGGTGTGGAAGGCAGGCTGATTGAGTTTGATCTAAGAAACAGAAAGAAGATTTATAGGGGTGGTGTTTGAACTTCAGAACTTGAACAGCATCCAAGGGAGGGATGAGATGAGTTCTGTGGCGCCAGAACCCTGGGCACAGTGGTGGCACATCAGGAAGCAGGAACAGGCTTTAGCCCGACAGCAGGAACCTGCTAGGAACTAAGAGAGCCGATGGGCAGGGAAAGGCCACCTCGTCAAGGAGTGAGCCCTGCAGTGCTGCGAACACCTGAGTGGACTCACATCCACCTGCCAGGCATGGGGTAGAGCAAGGTCCAATGCGGCCTCAAAGGCCCTCCCTACCCAGCCCCAGCATCCTCCAGGGGTTCCTTCCTGTCCTCATGGGCCTGCTCACCTCGGCAGCCTCCACAATGCCACGCCTCCCTCTGTGTCCTCCCTCTAGACACTCAGGACCCAATAGGCCACATTATGTCCTTTCTCAGGCTTGGCACCTGCAGGTCACTCTGCCATCCCCTACCCATCCTTCACTTCTCTTCATGAGCATCAGCTCTTCCAGGAAGATAAGAACCGCCCCTCCCTTATCATAAGGAACTCTTGTGCTTGTTTGAAAGCCTAGGTCCCTGTGGACTTTCAGCATCACAAGTGCAGGGGCCACCTCACCCCGGTTTGCCTCTCCGTCCCAGAGGAGAGCACAGGGCCTGGCACATAGCAAGTGTTTAAGATGTAGGTGCTGAATGAATGAATGAGTGAATAATGTCAAACGGACAGTGGTCGGGTCTCCCGACATGGTACTCTCTGGCCTCTCTAGAGACACTGACATCCCAGGGACTCTTCCTGGGCGTCCAGGTTAAGAAGATAAACCCAGCTCAGGGAACCTCCGAGAGGTGAAGGTTAATGAAGACTAGAGGCAGTTGATGGGGTTGAGGTGAGGCAAGGTGCAACTGGCAGTTCAGGGAGCCAACAGAGTGTGCCATTTTCTTGTTGGTTTCACCCCTCTCTTTATTTATATATACACCCCACTTCTTCTCTGGAAGCATCAGGGAGTCGGGAGGTATGGATTCCAGTTCTAGGTCTGTTCTTGGGAAGCCCTAATGTAATGACTTCCCCTCTTGGGACTTCAATTTTCTCAACTTTGAACTTCACCACTTGGGCCAGATAATTTCTCAACCTCATATCCGCGGCTGGCAGATGTCCTGGGATCTGAAGGCTGGGTGAGCACTCCCAGAGCCTGAGTGTGAACCGGACTTCTGGTTTACTCATGGCCACCCAGCCAGTGGGACAGAAGCCACCAGAAAAAGAGACCTCTTCATCTGGGTGCAGTGGATCCTGCCTGTAATCCCAGCACTGTGGGAGGCCGACATAGGCAGATCACTTGAGGTCAGGAGTTCAAGACCAGCCTGACCAATATGGCAAAACCCCATTTCTACTAAAAATACAAAAAACTTAGCCAGGCGTGGTGGTGGGCACCTGTAGTCCCAGCTACTTGGGAGGCTGAGACAAGAGAATTGCTTGAACCCGGGAGGCAGAGGTTGCTGTGAGCCAAGATCATGCCACTGTACTCCAGTCTGAGTGACAGAGCGAGACACCACCTCAAAAAAGAAAATAAATAAATAAATAAACAAAAACAAGTAACTTTTTCCCAGTTCATGTCCAGGAGGTCAGTATGGCTCCCCAGCTGCCCCTCCTCCCCAGAGTCAGCAAGGTGAGAAACGCAGCACTGCAGATGCCTGACTCCAGGGTAGAGTGTGGGCGTGGGTGGGCTTGCTGGAGCCCCCGCTTTCCTCCATCACAGGAAGTGCGACCCAGTGGTTTTTTGCAGTTGCTTGTGCCAGGGCCCCCGGGCCTGACTCCCACCTCTGCTGTGTAATAGCCCTGTGGGTGTGGGGCTGATGCTGTGTCTTCCATGCAAGGTCTTAGAAACGGTCTCCAGGAGACCAGGCTACTCCCATGCAGCAGACGGCAGGGAGAACTGAACCTGGCCGTTCTACAAGCTTCACAGCATGTGTGCACACCAGGCTTTTGATTTTTAATGAGTTTTATCCGTATCTTCAACTGCATAATGCATCTCCCCCCTCCTTCCTCCTTGTGGGGCCACCTTTCTTGGGTCACTTTGGAAGGTACTTTGCTGTGACTAAGATGAAGTTCCTCACCCCTAGGACCTCACTTCCTTCCGTGGGGTGACTCACGTGTGCACACATCACCAGAAGACCTGGCAAACTCTGAAGAAGCCTTGTTGGGGGCTGTGGAGGGGGTGTCGGTGATGATGGGGGATTGACGGGAGCTTTGCAGGGAAAGGGTCTTTGAGGTCCCTGGGTCCCAGCTGGGCTGAGCTGAGGGGCAAAAGTCTTCCTGCATCTGTTTTCTCAGGTCCTGTTTGCAAGGAGGCTGAGTAGACTTCCAGGAGAACGTGGGCCAGGTCTGGACCTGACTAAGGGCGCCCACAGGCACATCTATGAAGACTGGCGAACATGACGCCAGGGAGGGATGGGGCCCCTGAGGGGAAGATTCTGGTTCCCTGAGGTAATGGAGTCACAGGGCTCAAGGACAAGTACCTGCAGCCTCTCGGCCTGTCCTGGAGTGTGGGGTCAAGTGAGCCTCCTGCACACCTCCCCGCTGTCCTCCAGAGCTCAGGCAGCCTCGGATGGGGCCCCCAAGACTACAGAATGCAGAAGGGTGAATGGCTTCCCCATCCCTCCAAAGAAATCAGGCGAGGATTTGGGGTTCAGGCCACCCATTATGACACCAAGGTGGCAACCAGGAGTGATGGGAAGAGGTCAGGGCTGACCATCAAGGGCGTATGAGGGCCCCCAGGCCTTCCAGCGATGGTAGAAGGGGACTGAACACAAACTGACTGAGGCCAAGGTCCTGCACTAACACAGATAAAGATAAACACACCTGCACAGTTGGCTGTACACATGACCGTGACTCATTTATCCCCAAAGGCTTGGAAGAGTGGGGGCGCTTGAGCTGTATAACATAATTTGCCTAACATGAACATAATTTCAGTGGGCTGACCTGTGAAGGAAGGGAGTTCCATGTGGAGGATAGATTTCAGGGTCCTATAGATTCCCAAGGACCCCATCTTTTTCAAGCCAACCTGGATGAATAGCTGCTTGGTGTGGTGGGTTAAAAACAGCTGCCAAGTCTTGGACTCTCCTCTTATTGAGAGGTGATGTCTAATTGTCCTCCAGGCAGTGGACACAGGCAGAAACCAGAAGGCTTTTCTGCCCTAGCCTCAGCAGTCCCAAAGTATCACTTCCACTACTTTCTATCACTCTAGCAAATCATCTACCCCTCATCCATTCATCCACTCATTCAATCATCCCTCCATTCTTCCATCACCCCTCCCATCTGCCCACCCACTCATTTATCCATCCAACCATCTGTCCACCCATCCACCCACTTACTCCTCATTCATCTATCCACTCATCCAACCATCCATTCATTCTTCCATTACCTCTCCCATTCACCCACCTACTCATCTATCCATGCAACTATCTGTTCACCCATCGTTCCACCCATCCATTCATCCATCTATCCATTCAAACATCAGCCCACCCATCTACCCACTCACCAACCACCCATCAATTCAAACACCTATCCACACACCCATATACCCAGTCACCCATCCATCCATCCATCCAACCAACCATCCATCCATCCAGTCCATAAACTCTGACTTTGGAGAGCCATGTGTATGAATCCTTTCCTGATGGCACTCACCCCCGGTGGGGAGAGTGACACGCAAACACATGGGCCAAGAAACTGCAAACTGTGAGACATGCTTGAAGGAAAAGAACCAGGAGCTGTGAGGGAAAACATTATGGGAGCTCATCTAGATGGGGTGGGAGGAACAGCCAGCTGCTTGGAAGTATCTGAATGCTAACATGGCACACAGTAAAATCCAAACTGTAACCTGCTTTATTGGAATGTTTGTATGATCCTGAAATCATTCAACAAATGGTCTGCAAGACCCAAAGTCCAACTCCAGCTCATTAGCAACTTTCAAAAGACTGAAACCAGCAGTACAAGCCCAGCCTATCTCCCCTGGACAAACAGCCGTGCTGCTGGCCACAGGCAGCCTCCCTGGGCTCAAGGGAGAGCCAGCAGTCGAGATCCCACCAGAACCTCCTTTGCCTGCAGCTGCATCATAAGCCGAGCCTCCTGTGCCAGCAGGGAGGTGGGAGGAGACCATGGAAGAGAGGGAGAGGGAGGCGGGACTAGCTCTGCTTCCCATTCCCCAGAGAGGCCAGAATGCTGATGTGTGCACTTAACCCAAATCTAAGCCCAGGAAGGAATGATAAACTGAAAGTCTGATGTGTTTCCCAGCCTTCTGCATTTTCTGTTTTGGAATCTAGGAGGAAACTGGCATTTGAAGAGTCACCCTGTGGTACAAAGCCCCAGCACCACCACCATGCCTTCCTCTTAGGTACCTGGCTAGATTCCTGGAAGAGGTTTCCATCCAGGAAGAGCCACTCGAGATCTTCGCTTGCTGGATCAGTGGTACCAGCCAGCCCTGGGCAGAATCGGTCAGACTCCCAGGGCCCCTGTCACCCCCGGTGCCTGGTCAGCACCGTCCTGTTCTTTCCCCTAGCCCAGCACCAGCTACAGCCATCTCCCCTCAGAATGGCTGGTGGGGTCCCCCCAGCACTCTGCCCCACCTCATCCCACATTGGCCCCTCCAGTTCTCAGCCTGGACTATTTACAATCTTTGATGAGTAAAAGATACTCATGATGGAGACCTTCACCTGAAACAGGGGTGGCCAGCATCTGACACCAGTACTCTGCTTGGCTGTGCCATTTGCTTCTGGGCAATGGACTCTTGGGGCACTAGCCTCATTGTGGAGCCCATCGAGGTGGAGGGGGTCACTGCAGGACCCTCTCCCTTCCTCCTTCTGTCTTGTTGGCATCACAGTCAACTTCCAACAGAGTCTCTCTGTTCATTGTCCTATCTGCTTCTGTCTTCCCTCATTGATATCCAAGGGGATGGGGAAGCAGGAGCTGGCCACTTTATTGAATATAGAATGTAGATCTGGAAGGGATGAGGGCATGTGGGCCTGACCCCTGGGAGGCTACAGAGTCTTAATGCACAGACCAGGACCCACACACCCATCCTGCTTGTGTAGCCTGAATAAATAATGCCCATCTCAGGGTTATTTTCCAAATGTATGTGCATGCAGTTGCAAATAATCAAATACAAATTGATTTTAAACCACTACTGAATTCAAAGTAGCTTTTTGTCATTGTGAGTTTTCTCAACCAATGAAACCTAAAAATAAAAGCGCCCGCACGTGAAGAGATCCTCAAAGGGTTGACATTAAAATGCAGTTCACAGGCTTGAAAAGATGAAGAACCACAATTCCATGGCAAATCCTTCTTTTTTGATAAAGAAATTGCTGTTCAGAGCAGTTAACAGCCTTGGCCAAGGTCACACAGCTTGTGACGGTGGTAGAACCTGAACTCTCCCGGGCTCTGACCTCAGATGAGAGCAATTACCTTAATTCCTCTGAACTTCCACTTCCTCTTCTGTAAAATGGGATTGTTGAGAGAATTAAATGAAAGAATCTGGGTCTGGTGTTTGGCATGGTGCTAGCACACGGTAGGCATTCAGTAAGTGATGACCATCCCATTATTGTTCTCATTATCACAATTATATCCTGTTGCCTCATGCATTCTCCATTCGCTTCTAAATCAACTCACATTGGTGAATTACTTGCCCACACGCACACAATGGAATTGGGTAGGCAACGTGGTCAGATAGCACAGTCCCCTTTAGCGCCTACCCCACCCTGACCAGCACTCAGGAGTTGAAAAGCAAATGCCCCTCAGCATGGAGCCCTTGCATTGAGCTCCCCCAACAGCTGGCACTTTTCCTCCTACAGCTCTGCTCTCTCAGAATTGTCATTGCCTGGATCTGTGTCCTACATCAAAGAGCAAGCAAAGTAGGGATGGGAACCAGATGAACCCTTCACCAGGTACCATCAATGCTTTACAGAGAAACCAATCAATGGGTCAATGGCTGGATGGATGGGTGGATGAATGAATAGATGGTTGAAGGGTAGATGGATGGATGGATGGATGGATGGATGGATGGATGGATGGAGGATGGGTGGGTGGGTGGATGGATGGATGGGTGAATGAGTGGAGGCTGGGCAGGTGGGTATATGAAAGAAAGGAAGGAAATACAGATAGATGAATAGATGGATAAATGGACAGATGGATGAGTGGGTGGATGGATAGAAGGAAGGAAGAGAAGAAAGGTAGAGTGTATGGGTGGATGGATGCACAGATTAATGAATGGATGGGTGGATAGAAGGAAGGGGGGAATAAAATATGGATGGATAGATGAGTGGGTAGATGGGTCAATGGACGGATGAATGAATGAATGGGTGGGTGAGTAGAAGGAAGGAAGGAAATATGGATGAATAGATGGATGGGTGGGTAAATGAGTGGAGATGGGTGGGTGAATGGAAGGAAGCGTGGAAGAAAATGTGGAAGGATGTCCATTTGTAAATAAATAAATAGATGGATGGATAAGTGGGTGAATGGATAGAAGGAAGGAAGGAAAGATGGATGAATGGATGAACAGATGAATGAATGGGTGGACAGATAGAAGGAAGAAAGAGCATATGGATGGGTGGAGATGGGTGGATGGACCCTTTGCTCAGGATACTCCCTGAAACTGCAGAGAAAGAGGTTAAGCAAGAGGGTAAGGAAAGACAGGTACAATGCTTTGGGGAGACTCCACATGAAGTTTCCACAGACTCTAAAACCACCCAGCAGCTGTCCAGAGTCCTAGTGTCCCTGCTTACCCTAGTGTCTCTGCTCACACCTTGGAGATGGGAAGTGAAGGCCAACTGGAGAATTGGAGGAACCCAGAAAACCTCAGTCCAGTCACCAGAGCAAACCACCTTCTGCCCTAAGCCATGGAAAGGCTTAGGGTTAGGTCTACTGGCCACAGAAAGGAGGGAGTTTAATGGTGGTGGAATCAATGCAATAGGCAGCAGCTGGCTAAGAAAGGATTTTCTCCGAGAAGGGCTCCAGGTCCTGGCCCAGGCCAGATGCTGGAGAGAGAATAGCCAGGGCTACACAGGCAGATTTCTCCTTTTTCCAGGTGTGACGCTCAAGTGACTTCTTTGGGGACAACTAGCTGTAGCCAGCTGGGCTTACCAGCTCAGCCTCCTCCACAGTGTCCTAATGGAGAGCTGTCTAGTGAACATTCCTTCAGGTCTTTTTTTCACTATTTTTATTAAAAGACAGTATAGGCCTGAGTTCAAATCCTATTCTGCCACTTAGTAGCTGTGTGACTTTGGACAAGTTACTTGACCTCTCTGAGCCCTGGTATCTTCAGTCTGTAGAATGATGATAATGTCAATACCACCTCATTGCATTACTGTGAAGAGTGAATGGGAAAACACACACACAGTCACTAGCACCGTGTCCAAGTTGTTAATAATGAAAATATTACTACCATTTTATTTACAGCGTACTAAATAGTGAACAATATGATTCTATTTACAGCAAACCATGACAAATGGATGGCATGGGCTCAATGCCAGCTTCCAGCCCCAGTCACTAGGCAGCAGTTCAGCCCCCCTTGAGGTAGGGCTAAGGGAACTTGAGGCCTCGGCTCAGGCCTGGTCTATGCCTTGTCTTCTTGCTCCACATCCTTGGATGCCATTGCACACCCCACCCTGGGCTCACTAGGTTTTTTCCTTGGCCTCCACCTGCAGGTTCAGATCTCAGAATGTGTATCAAAGTTCAAGGAACAAGTTTCCTTCCGGGGCTGCCCATGTCGCCCCAATGTCCCCTGGAAGAACCAGGGGAACACTCATCAGTCCTCTAGACCATCTGAATCTGGTTGCTGGTGAGCTCAGAGAGGGGAAGCAACCTGCCCCGAGACACACAGCAAGGCAGCGGCAGGAGGCTCCCAAGGCTCTGAGCTCCAGCCTCCGACTCTACCACCAGACAAGTTTACAATGGAACTACTTCATGTCCCAACGACAGGGAGGGGAGAATGAGTCCTTGGTAAATATGAAAAGCCAACTCCTCCCTCCTGAGGTCTCCACCACCAAGAGCTGCTCATACGCTTCCTGTTGTCTTCATGCTGTGGTCAAGGCTGACCTCTCTTCTCCGCCAAAGGCTGACCTCTCTTCTCCGCCCTTCAGAAAGAGAAGACATTAAAGCATGCGGAGAGAAGGGAGAGCCCTGGGGACAGGGAGCCGGCAGAGCCGCCAGTCTCACTGAGTGCAGTGAAAGAAAGCAGCCACCCTTGCCTTCAGTGTGGAGCCTGGGCTGCACCCAGCCTGGAGTCCAGGGCCTCAGGCAAGCTGCCTCCCTTCCAGGCGGGCACTGGCCATTCCAGGACCCCGGGACTCCCTGCCCTCACTTTCACAGAGGCATCTGGGTGTTCTGGGTGCACAGCTCCTCTCAGCACAGCAGGCTCGGGAGCCCACTCGGCTTCAGGCAACTGTCAGCAAAAAACAGTAACAGCACGATCCCTCCTGCTCACGGGCACCTTCCATGCCGCCAAGCCCTGCAGGAAAAGCCCAGATGACTCCAGGATGGGCCCCTGACTTCGAGGGAGGCCAGCCCCCTCGTTTCTTCACTTTTTTGACCCGTGAGAAAACAGAAGCGTTCATTATCCAGAAGCATGTGGACGTCCATGCGACCGGCAGCACCATGCCCTGGGCCAGCAGGGGCTGAGGACAGGACATCTGATTCTTTCGTCACCTTCCCTCAAGGACAAGGTCAGCCAGCAGAGCACTGGGGCGAAGATGTGATGGAAGAATGCATTTGTAACCAAGGGGAGCCGGATCACCCTCACCAGCTAAGGTTAGGCAATAAACGAGTGCTCAGGTTTGCATAGAATCAGGGCTGTCTCCCTGGAAGAAGGGGACTGTCAACCAGGTTGAGAAGGAGAGGCACCAGGACTGAAGCATGTACCTAACTTCAGGTGTTAAATTCTCTGCACAGTTCTACACGCCTGCTTGCTGGGCAGGGCAGCCACCTGCCAGCTGCTCCTGTGACCTCCGAGAATTGCTGAAGCCTTTGAGGTGTCTGTCCAACACCAGCCGGGATGTGTGAGAGCTGGGGCGTGTGTTTGGGGCTATTTCTGAGTGTCGCGGTGAGAAGATGAAGCCGCCAGTATTTCCTGATCACTCTTATTGGCTGATTCTGACTTTCATTTAGCCTCAAGCAGTTCTGAGACTCCAGGAGCTAGGGTTGTGTCACACACTGCCAATGAGTGAGGCAGACACACTGAAGCAAGCTGGGCATGGCAGAAAATCAGGTGTGCCCGAGGCCTGAGTACCCCCTCCCTTTCGGTCCTCACAGCAATAGGATTCCCCAATAGACATGTGGGTCCTGATTGCATGGCTCTGGAGAGGGAGGAGAGGCTGTCCACAGCACCAGCCCCCCTGCAGACACACACACACACACACACACACACACACACACACACACACACACATCTGAACAGGCCAGGCCAGGCCGGGCCAATGCAGTGTCTCGCTGTGAAGTAAGAGGAGAGCAGACGCCCTGTCTGAGAGCCACATGGGCCAGCAGCCTGCGTAGGAGCAGCAAACCATGTCCCAGACTCTGGGTGGGCCTCGTTTATGTCTGGAAAGAAAAGGGATTCTGAGGAGGGCTGGGGCAGGCAGTCGGCTGCAGGGCAGGGGGCTCGCCCCCATTCACCACAGCCCAAGGCCCACCGTACGGGCCAGGAGGCTCTGCAGGCCAGCCCTGGCTGCCAGGGGTCCCTGGGGACAGCTTTGGAGCCCCTGGCTCAGCGGCACCTTTCTCTTGGATGTTTAACCTCCCAAAGTTGTTGATGGTTGATCAGGCAAGCAGAGGGTGCTTCGATTCTGGCCAACTTGGAGAGCCCTCTTGCCTCTCCTGCATGGGATTTTCCTGCCCAAGGGCCTGTTGATGAAGGGGGGCATCCCTGGGTCACCATCGGCTACAAGGCCTTTCTTAAAAAAAATAATAAAGCCAGATATAGACAGCACTGCCTGCAGGAGCCAGGTGAAGAGCAGGATAGAAACAATTGCCCAGATTCTCCAAGCCCAGTGATCACTCCCACCTTCAGTGTCTGACCTTGGGCCTAAGGGCCCAGATAATTGTCTCATTGGAATTGTCTCATTGGGCCTCCACCCTAGACTGTCTGAATACTTCTGGAGCCCAGCCCTCACCACAGAGGCCATTGTCATTTTTTAAAAATAGTAATAATGGATAAACATTACATTTAAATTGTGATACGTCTAGACAATGGAGTATTATTCAGAGAGAAAGA
Source organism: Rhinopithecus roxellana (assembly GCF_007565055.1). Lineage (NCBI taxonomy): Eukaryota > Metazoa > Chordata > Mammalia > Primates > Cercopithecidae > Rhinopithecus > Rhinopithecus roxellana. The sequence continues at coordinate 2,506,379 of NC_044567.1, read as the reverse complement.
GAAATGGGCTATCAAGCTACATAAAGACATGGAAGGAAATGTAAACACATATTGCTAGGTGAAAGAAGCCATTTCCAAAGACTGCATCCCATATGATTCCAACTCTGTGACATTCTAGAAATGGTAAAACTGTGGGCTGGGTGCAGTGGCTCACACCTGTAATCCCAGCACTTTGGGAGGCCAAGGTGGGCAGATTATTTGAGGTCAGGAGTTCAAGACCAGCCTGACCAACATGGCGAAACATCATCTCTACTAAAAAAATATATATATACCAAAATTAACCGGGCATGGCAACATGTGCCTGTGGTCCCAGCTACTCAGGAGGCTGAGGCAGGAGAATCGCTTGAACCAGGGAGGCAGAGGTTCAGTGAGCTGAGATCGTGCCAATGTGTATTGGCCTGGGTTACAGAGCAAGACTCCATCTCAAAAAAAAAAAAAAAGGTAAAACTACGAAGACAGTAAAAAGATCAGTGGCCACCAGGGTTTGGAGGGGAACAGAGGACGACTGTGTGGAGCACCGGGGGTTCTGGTGAACGAAATGATTCTGTAACTTACTAGAACGGTGGATACAGGGCATTGTGTGTTTGCTGAAACCCACAGAGTGTACAACACAAAGAGTGAACTCTAACGGAAACTGTGGACCCTAGTTAATGACAATGTATCAGCATTGGTTCAGTTGGAAGGAATGTGCCACACTAATGCAAGGCCTCAGCAATAGGGCAAGTGTGTATGTTGGCAGTGGGGAGGGTAATACAGGAACACTGTATTTTCCACTCAATTTTTCTATAAGTTTAAAACTTCTCTAAAATGTAGTCAATTAACTCTACTCTGGGCAACATAGTGAGATCCCCATCTGTTAAAAAATATTTTTAGTAGTCTCTAAATTAAATAATAATAATAGGTCAGGCACAGTGGCTCATGCCTGTAATCCCACTCGGGCGGATCACCTGAGGTCTGGAGTTGGAGACCAGCCTGACCAACATGAAGAAACCCCGTCTCTACTAAAAATACAAAACGAGCACAGTGGTACATGCCTGTAATCCCAGCTACTCGGGAGGCTGAGGCAGGAGAATCACTTGAACCCGGGAGGCGGAAGTTGTGGTGAGCCAAGATTGTGCCATTGCACTCCAGCCTGGGCAACAAGAGCAAAACTCCATCTCAAAAATCATAACAATAAATTACACACAACGCACATTTCATTGTGTGTCTATTAACCATGCCTTTTATTTTCTGCATTCTGATGCTTTGACATCTTGGGGCCTTCCAGACCCTGGTGGGATTGCCCCTCCCAGGGTTAGGTAATTCCTCAACGTAGCAAACAGCTCACCTTCTAAAGGGCCTTTCATATGCAAACCAGCCAGTCCAGAGCCCACACCCTAGCCATCTCCTTTATCAGGCTTTCTCACCCTGGGCCACTATGTACCTGCCCTGATCACCCCAGGGCCAACTGCCAGACATCTTGGGACAACCCCTATCCCCAGAGCCCTCTGAAATTATTCAAACTAGCAATCCTAAACCTGCTTATCCCACCCAGTCCTTCCCACGGAAACCACAGGAAAGGCTCCTGCCGGGCTCCACTTCCGTCTGCCTCTGGCCAGTCCTGGTGCTTCCCCGTGTGGCCTGCATGGTGTGGTCTGGGCCTTTCTCGGGGCTGTGAGTAATAAACTGTCTTGTCCATGGCCTGGTCTGTTAGCCACATCAGACCTAAATAACAACAGCACCTACATTTTAAACAGCACTGACCTAGGACGGACACAGGGTGAGGCGCTGGACAATTTATCCACCCAGGACTCTCGTTTGGAAGGTGAGCTTGGCTCGGTTTTCAGGGCGGCGGCAGCAGCTCCTAAATTGAAGGATTTTCAGCCTGTGGAGTGTCCATGAGATCCATGCTCTCTGGAAGTCCTGGACTGTGGTGGTAGGGATGGAGTCCACCCCGTTTAGTCCCCAGATGAATGAACTGAGGCCCAGAGAGGGGAGGATTTGCCCAAAGTAGCAAAGCTCACTAGCAGCCCATCTTGCACTTGGCACGTATGGGAAGCCACAGAAACTGGGCACAGCTCAGTGTCTCATGCCCTGCCATGTCTGGGTGGGTGGGGCTCGGACACCCACTGCTGACACAGATGCCCAATTTCAATCAAGCCCCCAGACCCCCAGCCCACCCATGGCAAGTGTGTTCCAGCCACGTCACCTTTCTTCCTATTCCTCAGTATCCTGTCCTCCTATCCAGGCCTCACCTGACCTCAGTGCCGCCCAGAACCCCAGCCCTCCAGTTCAGGAGGGTTCGAGAAATGCAGATAGGATCTTAGCACTGACACACAGGAGGGTCCCCCGATGCACACGAGCCACCTCCCCTCCCTCAACCCTGCTGCAGGGCAAAGCCAAGCAGATGCTCTTGGCAGAGCAGCCCTGGAATGCCTTGGGAGGCATAACTGGCAACTGTGTGCAGCTCAAAGGTAGAGCCACTTCCAATGCCCAGAGGAGGCTAGCCAGAGGGGCGAAGAGGAGACCAGGCTGTCACATCAGGTCAAGTGATACGTTCAGTGGTGGCCTGACCACAACCAGCTTGGAGAGGAGGGTTTGGGACCTGGACTCTCATGCCCAGACTCTTTCTCTCTCTCTCTCTCTCTCTCTCTCTCTCTCTCTCTCTCTCTCTCTCTCTCTCTCTCTCTCTCTCTGTGTGTGTGTGGGGGGGGGGGGGGCAGAGTGGAGCTCTCCCTAAAACTCCCTAAAAGTTCTTCTTAAATAGATAATGTTTATCAAGAAGTACCCAGACTAGCAGCAGGAAAAATAGTTAATAACCACTTAAGTAAACACCAAGATTGGCATGAACCATTTTTCAAGAGAAAAGAGCTGGGAGAAGGCTGCCAAGCAATAGATGGAAAGTATAATAAATTCCATGTCACTCTAGAGGCTGTGACTCTCCAAGGCGCTCTGGGCCCATATCTGTCGCTAAGGTTCTGATGGGCCAGCACACGACACTTCATCGTCTTACTACTTTGACATATCACATCCCAAAAGGTGGTGCTGGGCTTGGGATGTGGTGGCTCTTCTTCCCAAACCACTGAGAGTTTGGAGAGTTCTGTGTCTGTGGAAGGGGAGCTGGCATCAAGCTCGCTGAGGCAGTGGCACCGGGAGGAAAGAGCATTTTCCAGGAGCCAGTGTCTGGGGCAGAGGATGGGAGGTGATCTTAGGTGATGGCATACGAAGAGGGGCTGTTCCTCCTCCTTCATGCAAGGATCATGCAGCTGACCCTAAGCCAGCCTCCAGGCACTCTGGCCAAGCCTCATGTGTCCGCATCCTTCCCCAGTAGTTCCCAGCGTGGGGCAAACAGTTCTGTCTTCTCAAAACCCAGGCGCATGTATCTCCTTTGCAGATGCTTCAGAATCCAGAGCCAGAACTCTGCAGAATGAGGCAGCTGGAGTGCCCCAGTGGAACCTCATTCTGCAGACCTAGCCCAGGGGAGGTTACGGGGCAGGCAGCTTCAGAAACCCACAGACAAGCAAAGGGATGTTTTATTTGAGACTACAAGGCCACAGTGATTCCCAACTCACCAATCCATGCTCCAACACTGACCTGCTGTGTGAACTCAGACGAGCCCCTTAGCCTCTCCTCCACCTCAGGTTTTCTCACCTGTCAAATGCAATTCACAGTTTTAGCTCTGCCAACCCTGCCAGGCTGTGGGCAGATCAGGTGAGAAAATGGGATGGGCTTGCATTTAGCCCTCCTCTACGGTCCTCCCTGCAGCGGCTGAGGATGGTAATAACGACAGCAGCCGAGCTTCATTGAGTATGTTGCACAACAACTCATTTCACTCTCCCAGCAACCCCATTTTTCAGATGAAGAAACTGAGGTGTAGGGAAGGTAAGAAATTGGCCAAAGTCAGAGTGAGCAAGCAGTGAGGCCGGGTCTGCGCCTTGGATCTATCCAGCAGCCCCCGGGCCACATTTCTCAAACATTAGCTCTCCACCTTTTTGATTTTTGCCAGATCTGTGTCCCACCCTGAACTATGATGTATAATATTGTGTTTGTATGTATTAGGTATCGTCATTTATTCAACACATTTTTATTGAGGACCTAATAGATGTGCCAGGCACCTTTCTAAGGTTAGAGATACGGAGTAAACAAAAGGGACAAATATACCTACCCATGTAGGACTTCTAATTTTTTGAGACAGGGTCTTGCTCTGTCACCCAGGCTGGAGTGCAGTGGTGCAATCACGGCTCACTGTAGCCTCTGCTTCTGAGCTCAAGTGATCCTCCCACCTCAGCCTCCGAAGTAGCTGGGACCACAGGTGCGTACCGCCATGCACACCTAGTTTTTTTGTTTTGGTTTGGTTTGGGTTTTTGTTTGTTTGTTTGTTTTTGTTTTGTTTTGTTTTGCTTTGTTTTTGTAGAGACAAGTTTCACCATGTTCCCCAGGCTGGTCTCAAACTCCTGGGCTCAAAAGCAATCCACCTACCTCAGTCTCCCAAAGTGCTGGGATTACAGGTATGAGCCACCACTCCTAAACCAATAACCTGCTCACTTTTAAAGTAACATTTATTTTCAGTCTGGGTGTGGTGGCCTATAATCCTAGCACTTTGTGAGGCCAAGGCAGGCAAATCACTTGAGGTCAGGGGTTCAAGACCAGCCTGGTTAATATGGCCAAACCCCGTCTCTACCAAAAATATAAAAATTAGCCAGATGTGGTGGTGCTCGCCTGTAGTCCCAGCTACTCGGGAGGCTGAGGCACGAGAATCACTTGAACCTGGAGGCAGAGGTTGAAGTGAGCCAAGATCCCGCCACTGCCCTCCATCCTGGGTGACAAAGGGAGACTCTGTCTCAAAAGAAAAAAAAAGGTAACATTGATTTTTAAAAGACAAGTTCATGTCGCTACCACAAATGAAAATCCAGGATTGGATGTTCTGATCCTGTAAACATAAATAACATTAGAAATCAAGGTCAGCAAAGTCTAGCTGAGTATTCTTGTCTGCTAAAGGCTTGAATCCTGAAGAACGTTCTTGTTTGCTTAAAAAGGAGATTTCCAATCTTCAAAAATGTCTAAACATGGAATTATCCCATGACCCAGGAATTCCACTCTTAGTATACACCCAAAAGAATTGAAAACAGATATCCAAATCCTTGCACACAAACGTTCCCAGGAGCACAGTTCACTCACAGGCGCAGAAAGGTAGAAACAACCCAAATGTCCGCCCGGGGCTGAATGAACACACAAGATGTGGTTGACCCACACAGCGGAGTATCACAAAAGGAGGGTCACAGCTGGGCGTGGTGGCTCACGCCTGTAATCCCAGCACTTTTGGGAGGCCGAGGTGAGCACATCACCTGAGGTCAGGAGTTCGAGACCAGCCTGGCCAACATGGTGAAACACCATCTTTACTAAAAATACAAAAATTAGCCAGGTGGGGTGGTGGGCACCTGTAATTCCAGCTACTGGGGAGGCTGAGGCAGGAGAATTGCTTGAACCCAGGAAGCAGAGGTGGCAGTGAGCCGAGATTGTACCACTGCACTCCAGCAGTCTGAGTGAGACTTCGTCTCAAAGAAAAAGAAAAGGAGGCCCGGCCAGACGCAGTGGCTCAAGCCTGTAATCCCAGCACTTTGGGAGGCCGAGACGGGCGGATCATGAGGTCAGGAGATCGAGACCATCCTGGCTAACACAGTGAAACCCCGTCTCTACTAAAAAAATACAAAAAACTAGCGGGGCGAGGTGGCAGGCGCCTGTAGTCCCAGCTACTCGGGAGGCTGAGGCAGGAGAATGGCGTAAACCCGGGAGGCAGAGCTTGCAGTGAGCTGAGAGCCGGCCACTGCACTCCAGCCTGGGCAACAGAGCGAGACTCCGTTTCAAAAAAAAAAAAACAGAGGCCCACAAAAAGGAGGAAAGCACCAATTCAGGCTGTAGCACAAAGGAACCTCTAAAACATTCTGTTCAGTGAAAGACACCACACACAAAAGGTCACATGTAAAATAATTACATTTCTATGAAATGTCCAGAATAGGCAAATCCACAGAGCCAGAAAGCAAGGTGCTGAATGCCAGGGGGTGTGGGGAGGGGGCGGACACGAGGTGAGGGAAGGAGGAATGAGGAGTGGTTGCTTAATGAGCATGGGTTTTCCTTTCGGAGTGATGAAAAGTGTCCTAGAACTAGATAGAAGTGACAGTTCCACAACATTGCGAGGACACTAAATGTCACAGAAGTGCACACTTTAAAATGGCTAGTGGTTAATTTTATGTTCAGTGAATTTTATCTACATTTTTTTCAAATGGGAGATTCCCAAGTGTTAGCAAGGTGTTAGAGACATACCTTCACCAAATGAGATTTTCTCCTTAATGCAATAAGAGAAGAATGAAAGAGAATTGCCTATTGCCTGCTAATCTCCATGGTACTTTCACCTGCAGTGTCTCCTTGGGTCTGCTGGGTGAGCTTGGACTGCCGACAGGAAGGTGATGGTATCTGCATTTGTTTCCTGGCGCTGCCATCACGAAGAACCACAGACTGGGGGTGGTTTCAACAGCAGAAATGTATCATCTCACAGTGCTGTAGGTTAGAAGCTCAAGATCAAGGTGTCAGCAGGTTTGGCTTCTCCTCAGGCCTCTCTCCTTGGCTTGCAGGTGTCTGTCTTCCCACTGTGTCCTCACATGGTCTCCGGGCGCTCACATATCCCTGGTGTCTCTGTGTCCAAATTATTGTGAGGACACCAGTCAGGTTGGATGAGGACCCATCCTAATGGCCTCATTTCAACTTAATCACCTTTGAAAGACCTCATCGCCAAACACAGTACAGTCACATTCTGGGGCACCGGGGACTTGGGCTTTAGCATGTAAATTTTGCCAGGAGAGGACACAATCTGGCCCCCAGTGATGTCCCAGCTGATTTGATGAGGGACATGCAGAAGGCAGCTCAAGCCACAAAGTTGGTGGGAGCAGAGCCGGCCAACAGTCCAGGTGCTCAGAGCTCCCACCCAAATATGTTCCTCCGCACCTGCTGCTGCACCCAGGGGTGTAAATGACCATACACACACGCGCACATGCGCACACACCGTCTGTTTCAGAGATCAAGACTGTTCAGCCCCAGCTCCCTTGCCATCTCCACTGTGTCTCTCTCTCTATCCAACAGCTGCACAGGCCCCCATGAAGGCTCTGATCCAGCATCTGGGGGATGCATGTGACTGACTAATTAACTCTAATGAATTACGTGTCCACACGCCTGGTGAAAAGGGCACACACAGAGGATGCATGCTTTCCCGAGTTTGGACCTGGAGAGATTGATAACAACGGCCACGCATTTGGAATTCAGAGTTGGGTCTTTGTTTAATATGCATCTTTCTTCTCCAGGCATCAAAGAGATTAATTTTTTTTTAGAGTAAACAGACTTCAAAACAGGATTTAGTCTCTGAAAGCCTGCACCTGATTTGTCGGTCCTGGCTCAGGCTGCCCCAAGCTTTAATCATTCTGCAGGTGGATGAAAGAGATCTGAGATAGTGACGGGGGTTGCTGGGGAGAGGAGGGGAGAGGATGCATGCGGAAGTGCCAAGCATACTGGCTCTGCTCCTGCAGCTGAAGCAGACATCAGGACCGGGTCTATTTGAGCCAGAAACAAAGGACACGAAGCAATAAAAATGAGCCCATTTTCCCGTCCCGCGCTTCCCACAGCCCCTGCCTCGCGGGAGCCCCATCTCCTCGCTGAATGTGTCCAAGGATGTGCCCATTTCATCCTGGCTGTTTTCAAAGCCATCCTGGAAAAGATGCTCATGTGGGAAGCCCTTTACCTCAGTGCCAACTGGCTGACTCCACCTGAAGCAGCCTCCTCCTGAACCAGTAGCCCCTCCACTCTGCTCAAACCCAAAACTGGAGTCCCCTTCACGGTCTCTGTGTCCCTTGCCCCAGGCCAAGCCTGCAGAGTCCAGCATTGCAGACCAAGCCTGCAAGGCCCATGTTCAAATAATATGTTCTCATTCTTGAGGGGCCCCTTCTTCCCCCATCCCTCCCCAGCCACATGGCGGGACTGAAGCTTACACCTGTTTTGATATCCGGGGAAGAGTCTAGTCCAGTAGGTCACCTGTCTGATGGCCACCCCTTAAATGCAGGTGGCATGCCCCAAAAGAATCAACCTGCCTCTGAAACCCTCCCTGGTCCCCACAGAGGGACGTCTGCCCCCACCCTCCCTCCCTGCACCATCACCAAACACAGATCACAACCTGTATCCTTCTTTCCTGTCCCACCGCGGCCTCAACAGCAAAGCAGTGTCCTGTTACATGATGGGGGCTGGGGCGAGATGTTAGGGGAGGCCCGGCTCAGCCACACTGGTGGAGGACATTTCTGTTCCTATAGTATCCAGCAGCTGCCTGGATCCAGTATGTCTACACCCCCTCAGAGGCCCGGTTTCTGCACTGCCCCGCCTCCCCACAGCAGAGTGTGGACCCTCAGTGTAAGACAAGCAGTGCCCAGAAGCTGGGTGTGGAGTCAGACAGAGCTGGACTAAGCCCCAGTGTCTCTTCTTTGCAACTTTGGCAACTTCTGAACCTCCCTGAGCCTGTTTCCTCTTAGGAAGAATGGAGGTGATCATGGAACCCACCCTCGGGGTGAGTGTGATGTGATAGATGGTGTGAAAATGCCTGGCACAGAGCGGGCACTCAGCACACACTAGCTCCCCTGCTTACTCCTGTGCCCCTCGGCTCCTCAGAAAGAGAAAGCTGCTCAGCAGAGAGAGGAAGGATGCAGGGAGAGGGGAGGGCTCCAGGAGAAGGGAGGGCGTGGAGAGAAGGGAGGGTGGGCCCTACTCCCTGTTTAGGCCAAACTGCACTTCACCAATCTCCAGGTTCCCTTGTGACCCCCCAGCTCCTTGGGGCACCCACATGCTCCCCTGAATCCCAGCCCCCGACTTGTGGGCACTAAGGGAGCTCAGACTGCAGAAACATCCAGGCTGGCTCCAGCCCGGCCATTCTGACCACATACTCGTGCTAATTCTGCCAGAAAGACCAGCCTGTGGTTAGCAAGGGCAGCCATTATGGTTTCCAGAAAATTCCTTTGAGCAAAGAGAAGCTGTTTGCCATTCCTGAGGCCCCTCCAGCCTGTACAAATGTGGCTTTCCAATTAAGCTGGGGCTGCTCCCAGATCTCTATCTGCTTTCGTTCTAAAGTAAGTAAAATCCTAGAGCAGTAGGCACTCCTTTTTATTTTTCTAAATCACTTCCAGTTATTTTTTCTGATGACCCAAGTAGTGCCTTTTCTGTTATCCAGGAACATGGTGGAGGGGTTGGAGTCAGAAGTCCAGGGGACCAAGTTGGGGACCTCACAAGGAGAAACGAGTGTGGGGGTAGGATGGCAAGCTCCTCTCTGGATGGATTGAGCAAGAGGCACTTTGGAATTCTTGAATCTGCCTCTGGGCAGGAATGTCTGGGAGAGTTGGATGCCCGAGGCTAGTTCTCAGGTGTGGGCTGGAGTGGCAGACTTGGAGTTGTGTGGGCTGGAGTGACAGACTTGGAGTTCCTTGGCACAGATAGGACACCACATCATGGGCTTGGATGGGGTCTCTGGGACAGTGTGTGGAGTTGAGAGAGGAAAAGGCCAAGAATGAAACAAGGAAGAGAAAACCTAGAGAAGAGAAATTATCAAAGTGTGGCAGGAACGCAGAGGGGGACAAGACCAAGACAGAGGGATGCAGTGAAGTTGGGGAGGAGAGGGCTTCAAGAAGGGGCAGGTCAGCTGCATCATGTGGCCAGAGAGCTCAGTTCAGATGAGGCCCCAAATGGTCCACTGGACGTGGTACTTGAGATGTCATCAGGCAACCAGGAGAACACAGCAAAAGTGACATTATGCCAGTTCTAGGTCCAGTCTTGAAGACTGGCACATTTCACTTCCTCTTTCTTAAAATAGGCTCTCTTGGGGCCCTCCCTCTCAGACCCAAGCACCCATGCTGTGAGAATCCCAGCCTAGGTTATGCGTAGCCTCCTTAAGCAACAGCCCTGGTGGAGTGGCCAGCCCAGAGTCAGCATCAAATTCCAGTCCTGTGAGTGACACATCTTGGGGACTCTGAACTAGTCATGTTCGTTTATGACTGCAGCCTATCCAGAAGAACCTCCCAGCTGAGCCCAGTCAACTCATAAACTCATGAAAATAACAAAATGGTTGGTTTTCACAAGCCAAAAAAAAAAAAAGTGTCATCAGAGATTTCACCAGAACAACTTTAATGGCTCGATGGGGATAGACCCCTAACCAAGAGGGATAAAGCATGAACAAGCATGTGTATTGTGTGCACACAGGCATGTGTGCAGGGAGGAGAGACAGTGTTTAGAAGGACTTCATTGAGGAACTTGACTTTGGAAGGACTGCTCATTCCCCCTCACTACTTCAAAGGTCCCATCTTTGCCAGGTCTCAGGTAACTTTCCTACCAGGAAAAGCCCACCCACAGCTTGAGCAAATGGCTTCATCAAAGACCTTGACCCTGTGATCAAGCAGCCTCAGAGCCTTAGGCAGGGAGCAGCAGCCTCAGGCCCCAGTCCCAGCCCTTCTACTTAAATT